>NW_027277803.1:0-24409 GCF_030028105.1 Mobula birostris
AGCTATTTAAGGGAGTTCTGCCTCCATTTACGCAGCAGCTTCTCATCAGGGAGTTCTGCCTCCTTCACGCACAAGATTCTCAGCAGGGAGTTCTGTCTCCATTTACATACCAGCTCCTCGTCAGAGAGTTCTGCCTCCATTTACACACCAGCTTGTCATTAGAGAGTTTTGCCTCCATTAAGTCACCAGCTTCTCCTCAGGGCATTCTTTCTCCATTTGACCAGAAGCTTCTCATCAGGGAGTTACTCCTCCATTTACACACCAGCTTCTCAACAGGGAGATCAGCCTCCATTTACGCAGCAGCTTCTCATCAGGGATTTCTGCCTCCATTTAAACACTAGTTTCTCGTCAGGGTGCTCTACCTCCATTTACACAACAGCTTCTCATCAGGGCGTTCTGACTACATTTGCACAGAAGCTTCTCGTCAGAGAGTTCTGCCTCCGTTTAATCTCCAGCTTCTCGACCAAGAGTTCCACATCAATTTACATATCCGCTTCTCAACAGGAAGCTCTGTCACCGTGTACACAGCAGCTTCTGATCAGAGAGATCTGCCGCCAATTACAATCAAGCTTCTCAGCAGAGAGTCCTACCTCATTTTACACACAAGCTTCTCGTCAGAGAGTTCTGCGTCCATTTACACACAAGCTTCTCCTGAGAGAGATCTACCTCCATTTACACAGAAGCTTCGCATCAGAGACTTCTACCTCCATTTACACACGCTTCTCATCAGAGTGTTCTTCCTCCGTTTACACACCAGCTACTTGTCCGGGAGTACTACCTCAATTTAGACTCCAGCTTCTCATTAGAGAGTTCTGCCAGCATTTACACACCAGCTTCTCATCAGAGAGTTCTTCCCCCGTTTACACACCAGCTTCTCGTCAGAGAGTTGTGCCTCCATTTACACACCAGCTTCTCATCAGGGAGATCTGCCTTCATTTACCCAGCAGCTTCTCATCAGGGAGTTCCTCCTCCATTTACACACCAGATTCTCATCAGATTGTTCTGCCTCCATTTACACTCCAGCTTCTCATCAGTGAGTTCTGCCTCCATTTGCGCCGCAGCTTCTCATCAGGGATTTCTACCTCCATTCACGCACAGGATTCTCATCACGGAGTTCTGTGTCCATTTACACACCAGCTTCTCGTCAGAGAGTTCTGCCTCCATTTACACGCCAGCGTCTCATCAGAGAGTTCTGCCTCCGTTTACACACCAGCTTCTCATCAGAGAGTTCTGCCGCCATTTAAACACCAGCTTCTCAGCAGCGTTTCCTGCCTCCTTTTACACACAAGCTTCTCATCAGAGTGTTCTGCCTCCGATTACAGACCAGCTTCTAGTCAGAGAGTTCTGCGTCCATTTATACACAAGCTTCTCCTCAGAGAGATCTACCTCCATTTGTACAAAAGCTGCTCATTAGAGACATCTAATTCCATTTATACACCAGGTTCTCATCAGAGAGTTCTGCCGCCGTTCAAACACCAGCTTCTCAGCAGCGTTTCCTACCTCCTTTTAAACACAAGCTTCTCCTCAGAGAGTTCTGCCTCTGTTTACATACTACCGTCTTGTCAGAGAGATCGGCGTCCATTTACTCAGAAGCTTCTCCTCAGAGAGATCTACATCGATTTGCACACAAGCTTCTCAGTGAGTTCCTCCTCAATTTACACACCAGATTCTCATCAGATTGTTCTGCCTCCATTTACACACCAGCTTCTCATCAGGGAGTTCTACCTCCATTCTCGCACAAGATTCTCATCACGGAGTTCTCTCTCCATTTACACAGCAGCTTCTCGTCAGAGAGTTCTGCTTCCATTTACACACCAGCGTCTCATCAGAGAGATCTACCTCCATTTACAAACAAGCTTCTCCTCGGAGAGTAATGAGTCCATTTAAACACAGGCTTCTCCTCAGAGAGATTTACCTCCATTTACACACAAGCTTCTCATCAGAGTGCTCTTTCTCCGTTTACACACCAGCATCTTTCTCCGGGAGTACTACCTCAATTTACACTCCCGCTTCTCATTAGAGAGTTCTGCCAGCATTTAAACACTAGCTCTCATCAAAGAGTTCTGCCGTCATTTACACACAAGCTTCTCATCAGAGAGTTCTGCCTCCATTTACACACCAGCTTCTCATCGCGGAGTTCTACTTACATATGCACACCAGCTATTTAAGGAAGTTCTGCCTCCATTTACGCAGCAGCTTCTCATCAGGGAATTCTGCCGCTATTCAAACACCAGCTTTTCAGCAACGTTTCCTACCTCCTTTTACACACAAGCTTCTCGTCAGAGAGTTCTGCCTCCGTTTACATACTAACTTCTTGTCACAGAGTTCTGCGTCCATTTACACAGAAAATTTTCTTCAGGGAGATCTACCTCCATTTGCACACAAGCTTTTCCTCAGAGAGATCTTCCTCCATTTGCACACAAGCTTCTCATCAGAGAGTTGTACCTGCATTTACACACAAGCCTCTCCTCCGGAATTTCTGCCTGCCTTTACACACAAGCTTCTCATCAGAGAGTTCTTCCTCCGTTTACAAACCAGCTTCTCATCAGAGAGTTCTGCCTACATTTACACACCAGCTTCTCATCAGGGAGATCTGCCTTCATTTACCCAGCAGCTTTTCATCAGAGAGTTCTGCCTCCATTTACACACCAGCGTCTTATCAGAGAGTTCTGCCTCCGTTTAAACTCCAGCTTCTCATCAGAGAGTTCTGCGCTATTCAAACACCGGCTTCTCAGCAGCGTTTCTTACCTCCTTTTAAACACAAGCTTCTCGTCAGGGAGTTCTGCCTGCGGTTACGTATTAGCTTCTTGTCACAGAGTTCTGCATTCATTTACACACAAGATTCTCTTCAGAGAGATCTACCTGCATTTACACTCAAGCATCTCATCAGAGAGTTCTGCCTCCATTTACACACCAGCTTGTCATTAGAGAGTTTTGCCTCCATTAAGTCACCATCTTCTCCTGAGGGCATTCTTTCTCCATTTGACCAGAAGCTTCTCATCAGGGAGTTTCTCCTCCATTTGCACACCAGCTTCTCCTCCGGAATTTATGCCTGCCTTCACACACAAGCTTCTCATCAGAGAGCTCTTCCTCCGTTTACAAACCAGGTTCTCATCAGAGAGTTCTGCCTCCACTTACACACCAGCTGCTCATCAGGGAGTTCTACCTCCATTTACACACCAGCTTCTCATCAGGGCGTTCTGACTACATTTGCACAGAAGCTTCTCGTCAGAGAGTTCTGCCTCCGTTTACTCAACAGCTTCTCGACCAAGAGTTCTACATCAATTTACATATCCGCTTCTCAACAGGAAGCTCTGCCACCGTGTACACACCAGCTTCTGATCAGAGAGTTCTGCCGCCAATTACAATCAAGCTTCTCAGCAGAGAGTCCTACTTCCTTTTACACAGAAGCTTCTCGTCAGAGAGTTCAGCGTCCATTTACACACAAACTTCTCCTCAGAGAGATCTACCTACATTTACACAGAAGCTTCGCATCAGAGACTTCTACCTCCATTTACACACGCTTCTCATCAGATTGTTTTCCTCCGTTTACACACCAGCTACTTGGCCGGGAGTACTACCTCAATTTAGAATCCAGCTTCTCATTAGAGAGTTCTGCCAGAATTTACACACCAGCTTCTCATCGGTGAGTTCTGCCTCTATTTACACACCAGCTTCTCATTAGTGATTTCTGCCTCCATTTACACACCAGCGTCTCAACAGAGAGTTCTGCTTAGTTTTACACACCAGGTTCTCATGAGAGTTCTGCCGCCGTTTAAACACCAGCTTCTCAGCAGCGATTCCTACCTCCTTTTAAACACAAGCTTCTCCTCAGAGAGTTCTGCCCCTGTTTACATACTACCTTCTTGTCAGAGAGTTCTGAGTCCACTTACTCAGAGGCTTCTCCTCAGAGAGATCTACATCCATTTGCACATAAGCTACTCATCAGGGTGTTCCTCCTCCATTTCCACACCAGATTCTCATCAGATTGTTCTGCCTCCATTTACACACCTGCTTCTCATCAGAGAGTTATTCCTCCGTTTACACACCAGCTACTTGTCCGGGAGTACTACCTCAATTTAGACTCCAGCTTCTCATTAGAGAGTTCTGCCAGCATTTACACACCAGCTTCTCATCAGTGAGTTCTGCCTCTATTTACACACCAGCGTCTCATCAGAGAGTTCTGCCGCTATTCAAACACCTGCTTCTCAGCAGCGTTTCCTACCTCCTTTTACACACAAGCTTCTCGTCAGAGAGTTCTGCCTCCGTTTACACACAAGCTACTCCTCAGAGAGATCTAACTCCATTCACACACAAGCTTCTCATCAGAGAGTTCTACCTGTATTTACGCACAAGCTTCTCCTCCGGAATTTTTGCCTCCGTTTATACATAAGCTTCTCATCAGAGAGTTCTTCCTCCGTATACGCACCAGCTTCTCGTCAGGGAGTACTACCTCCATTTACACTCCAGCTTCTGATTAGTGAGTTCTGCCTGCATTTGCGCCGCAGCTTCTCATCAGGGAGTTCTACCTCCATTCACACACAAGATTCTCATCACGGAGTTCTGTGTCCATTTACACACCAGCTGCTCGGCAGAGAGTTGTGCCTCCATTTACACGCCAGCGTCTCATCAGAGAGTTCTGCCTCCGTTTACACACCAGCTTCTCATCAGAGAGTTCTGCCGCCATTTAAACACCAGCTTCTCAGCAGCGTTTGCTGCCTCCTTTTACACACAAGCTTCTCGTCAGAGAGTTCTGCCTCCGATTACACACCAGCTTCTTGTTGAGAGTTCTGCGTACATTTATACACAAGCTTCTCCTCAGAGAGATCTACCTGCATTTGCACACAAGCTTCTCATCAGAGCCTTCTTTACTCCATTTACACACCAGCATCTGATCAGAGAGTTCTGCCTCCATTTACACACCAGCTTGTCATTAGAGAGTTTTGCCTCCATTAAGTCACCAGCTTCTCCTGAGGGCATTCTTTCTCCATTTGACCAGAAGCTTCTCATCAGGGAGTTACTCCTCCATTTACACACCAGCTTCTCAACAGGGAGATCTGCCTCCATTTACGCAGCAGCTTCTCATCAGGGATTTTTGCCTCCATTTACACACTAGTTTCTCGTCAGGGAGCTCTACCTCCATTTACACACCAGCTTCTCATCAGGGCGTTCTGACTACATTTGCACAGAGGCTTCTCGTCAGAGAATTCTGCCTCCGTTTACACACCAGCTTCTCATCAGAGAGTTCTGCCGCCATTTAAACACCAGCTTCTCAGCAGCGTTTACTGCCTCCTTTTACACACAAGCTTCTCGTCAGAGAGTTCTGCCTCCCATTACACACCAGCTTCTTTTCAGAGAGTTCTGCGTCCATTTATACACAAGCTTCTCCTCAGAGAGATCTACCTCCATTTGCACATAAGCTGCTCATCAGCGACTTCTAACTCCATTTAAACACCAGCGTCTCATCAGAGAGTTCTGCTTCCGTTTACACAACAGGTTCTCATGAGAGAGTTCTGCCCCCGTTCAAACACCAGCTTCTCAGAAGCGTTTCCTACCTCCTTTTAAACACAAGCTTCTCCTCAGAGAGTTCTGCCTCTGTTTACATACTACTTTCTTGTCAGAGAGTTCTGCGTCCATTTACTCAGAAGCTTCTCCTCAGAGAGATCTACATCCATTTGCATCCAAGCTTCTCATCAGGGAGTTCCTCCTGCATTTACACACCAGATTCTCATCAGATTGTTCTGCCTCCATTTGCGCCGCAGCTTCTCATCAGGGAGGTCTACCTCCTTTCACGCACAAGATTCAAATCACGGAATTCTGTCTCCATTTACACACCAGCTTCTCGTCAGAGAGTTCTGCTTCCATTTACACACCAGCGTCTCATCAGAGAGATCTACCTCCATTTACACACAAGCTTCTCCTCGGAGAATTCTGGGTCCATTTGCACACAAGCTTCTCCTCAGAGAGATTTACCTCCATTAACACACAAGCTGATCATCGGAGACTTCTATCTCCATATACACACAAGCTTCTCATCAGAGTGCTCTTCCTCCGTTTAAACACTAGCATCTTGTCCGGGAGTACTACCTCAATTTACACTCCAGCTTCTCATTAGAGAGTTCTGCCAGCATTTAAACACCAGCTCTCATCAAAGAGTTCTGCCGTCATTTACACACAAGCTTCTCATCAGAGAGATCTGCCTCCATTTACACACCAGCTTCTCATCGCGGAGTTCTACTTACATATGCACACCAGCTATTTAAGGGAGTTCTGCCTCCATTTACGCAGCAGCTTCTCATCAGGGAGTTCTGCCTCCATTTACACACCAGCTTCTCATCAGTGAGTTCTGCCTCCATTTACAAAGCAGCTTCTCATCAGGGAGATCTGCCTCCGTTTAAACACCAGCTTCTCATCAGAGTGTTCTGCCGCTATTCAAACACGTGCTTCTCAGCAGCGTTTCCTACCTCATTTTACACACAAGCTTTTCGTCAGAGAGTTCTGCCTCCGTTTACACACAAGCTACTCCTCAGAGAGATCTAACTCCATTCACACACAAGCTTCTCATCAGAGAGTTCTACCTGCATTTACGCACAAGCTTCTCCTCCGGAATTTTTGCCTCCGTTTATACACAAGCTTCTCATCAGAGAGTTCCTCCTGTGTTTACGCACCAGCTTCTCGTCAGGGAGTACTACATCCATTTACACTCCAGCTTCTCATTCGTGAGTTCTGCCTCCATTTGCGACGCAGCTTCTCATCAGGGAGTTCTACCTCCATTCACGCTCAAGATTCTCATCACGGAGTTCTGTGTCCATTTACACACCAGCTTCTCGTCAGAGAGTTCTGCGTCCATTTACACACCATCTTCTCATCAGGGAGATCTGCCTTCATTTACACAGACGCTTCGCATCAGAGACTTCTACCTCCATTTACACACGCTTCTCATCAGAGTGTTCTTCCTCTGTTTACACAGCAGCTACTTGTCCGGGAGTACTACCTCAATTTAGACTCCAGCTTCTCATTAGAGAGTTCTGCCAGCATTTACACACCAGCTTCTCATCAGAGAGTTCTGCCTCCATTTACACAGCAGCTTCTCATCAGGGAGAACTGCCTCCATTTACCCAGTAGCTTTTCATCAGAGAGTTCTGCCTCGATTTACACACCAGCGTCTCATCAGAGAGTTCTGCCTCCTTTTGCACACCAGATTCTCATCAGAGTGTTCTGCCGCCATTCAAACACCAGCTTCTCAGCAGCTTTTCCTACCTCCTTTTACACACAAGCTTCTCGTCAGAGAGTTCTGCCTCCGTTTACATACTAACTTCTTGTCACAGAGTTCTGCGTTCACTTACACAGAAACTTTCTGCAGGGAGATCTACCTCCATTTGCACACAAGCTTTTCCTCAGAGAGATCGTCCTCCATTTACACAAGCTTCTCATCAGAGAGCTGTACCTGCATATACACATAAGCTTCTCCTCCGGAATTTCTGCCTGCCTTTACACACAACCTTCTCATCAGAGAGTTCTTCCTCCGTTTACAAACCAGGTTCCCATCAGAGAGTTCTGCCTACATTTACACACCAGCTTCTCATCAGGGAGATCTGCCTTCATTTATCCAGCAGCTATTCATCAGAGATTTCTACTTCCATTTACACACGCTTCTCATCAGAGTGTTCTTCCTCCGTTTACACACCAGCTACCTGTCCGGGAGTACTACCTCAATTTAGACTCCAGCTTCTCATTAGAGTGTTCTGCCAGAATTTACACACCAGCTTCCCATCAGAGCGTTCTGCCTCCATTTATATACCAGCGTCTCATTAGAGAGTTCTGCCTCCTTTTACACACCAGCTTCTCATCAGAGAGTTCTGCCGCCATTTAAACACCAGCTTCTCAGCAGCGTTTCCTACCTCCTTTTACATACAAGCTTCTCCTCCGGAAATTCTGCCTCCGTTTGCACACAAGCTTCACCTCAGAGAGTTCTATCTCCATTTACACACCAGCTTCTCATCAGGGAGTTCTACCTCCGTTTGCACACCGGCTTCTCGTCAGAGAATTCTGCCTCTATTCACACACCAGCTTCTCGTCAGGGAGTTCTGCCTCCGTTTACACACCAGCTTCTCATCAGAGAGTTCTGCCTCTGTTTACATACTACCTTCTTGTCAGAGAGTTCTGCGTCCATTTACTCAGAGGCTTCTCCTCAGAGAGATCTACATCCATTTGCACATAAGCTACTCATCAGGGTGTTCCTCCTCCATTTCCACATCAGATTCTCATCAGATTGTTCTGCCTCCATTTACACACCTGCTTCTCATCAGAGAGTTCTTCCTCCGTTTACACACCAGCTACTTGTCCGGGAGTACTACCTCAATTTAGACTCCAGCTTCTCATTAGAGTGTTCTGCCAGCATTTACACACCAGCTTCCCATCAGGGAGATCTGCCTCTATTTACCCAGTAGGTTTTCATCAGAGAGTTCTGCCACGATTAACACACCAGCGTCTCATCAGAGAGTTCTGCCTCCGTTTAAACACCAGCTTCTCATCAGAGAGTTCTGCCTACATTTACGCACCAGCTTCTCATCAGGGAGATCGGCCTCCATTTACCCGGCACTTCTCATCAGAGAGTTCTTCCTCCGTTTACGCACCAGCTTCTCGTCAGGGAGTACTACCTCCATTTACACTCCAGCTTCTCATTAGTGAGTTCTGCCTCCATTCACGCACAAGATTGGCATCACGGAGTTCTGTGTACATTTAGACACCAACTTCTCGTCAGAGAGTTGTGCCTCCATTTACAGACCAGCTTCTCATCAGGGAGATCTGCCTTCATTTACCCAGCAGCTACTCATCAGGGCGTTCCTCCTCCATTTACACACCAGATTCTCATCAGATTGTTCTGCCTCCATTTGAGCCGCAGCTTCTCATCAGGGAGTTCTACCTCCATTCACGCACAGGATTCTCATCAAGGAGTTCTGTGTCCATTTACACACCAGCTTCTCAGCAGAGAGTTCTGCCTTCCATTACACACCAGCTTCTAGTCAGAGAGTTCTGCGTCCATTTATACACAAGCTTCTCCTCAGAGAGATCTACTTCCATTTGCACACAAGCTGCTCAACAGAGACTTCTAAATCCATTTATACTCCAGCGTCTCATCAGAGAGTTCTGCTTCGGTTTACACACCAGGTTCTCATCAGAGTTCTGCCGCTATTCAAACACCGGCTTCTCAGCAGCGTTTCCTACCTCCTTTTAAACACAAGCTTCTCCTCAGAGTTCTGCCTCTGTTTACAAACTACCGTCTTGTCAGAGAGTTCTGCGTCCATTGACTCAGAAGCTTCTCGTCAGAGAGATCTACATCGATTTGCACACAAGCTTCTCATCAGGGAGTTCCTCCTCCATTTACACACCAGCTTCTCATCAGATTGTGCTGCTCCATTTGCACACCAGCTTTTCATCGCGGAGTTCTACTTACATATGCACACCAGCTATTTAAGGGAGTTCTGCCTCCATTTACGCAGCAGCTTCTCATCAGGGAGTTCTGCCTCCTTCACGCACAAGATTCTCAGCAGGGAGTTCTGTCTCCATTTACATACCAGCTCCTCGTCAGAGAGTTCTGTCTCCATTTACACACCAGCATCTGATCAGAGAGTTCTGCCTCCATTTACACACCAGCTTGTCATTAGAGAGTTTTGCCTCCATTAAGTCACCAGCTTCTCCTCAGGGCATTCTTTCTCCATTTGACCAGAAGCTTCTCATCAGGGAGTTACTCCTCCATTTACACACCAGCTTCTCAACAGGGAGATCAGCCTCCATTTACGCAGCAGCTTCTCATCAGGGATTTCTGCCTCCATTTAAACACTAGTTTCTCGTCAGGGTGCTCTACCTCCATTTACACAACAGCTTCTCATCAGGGCGTTCTGACTACATTTGCACAGAAGCTTCTCGTCAGAGAGTTCTGCCTCCGTTTAATCTCCAGCTTCTCGACCAAGAGTTCTACATCAATTTACATATCCGCTTCTCAACAGGAAGCTCTGTCACCGTGTACACAGCAGCTTCTGATCAGAGAGATCTGCCGCCAATTACAATCAAGCTTCTCAGCAGAGAGTCCTACCTCATTTTACACACAAGCTTCTCGTCAGAGAGTTCTGCGTCCATTTACACACAAGCTTCTCCTGAGAGAGATCTACCTCCATTTACACAGAAGCTTCGCATCAGAGACTTCTACCTCCATTTACACACGCTTCTCATCAGAGTGTTCTTCCTCCGTTTACACACCAGCTACTTGTCCGGGAGTACTACCTCAATTTAGACTCCAGCTTCTCATTAGAGAGTTCTGCCAGCATTTACACACCAGCTTCTCATCAGAGAGTTCTTCCCCCGTTTACACACCAGCTTCTCGTCAGAGAGTTGTGCCTCCATTTACACACCAGCTTCTCATCAGGGAGATCTGCCTTCATTTACCCAGCAGCTTCTCATCAGGGAGTTCCTCCTCCATTTACACACCAGATTCTCATCAGATTGTTCTGCCTCCATTTACACTCCAGCTTCTCATCAGTGAGTTCTGCCTCCATTTGCGCCGCAGCTTCTCATCAGGGATTTCTACCTCCATTCACGCACAGGATTCTCATCACGGAGTTCTGTGTCCATTTACACACCAGCTTCTCGTCAGAGAGTTCTGCCTCCATTTACACGCCAGCGTCTCATCAGAGAGTTCTGCCTCCGTTTACACACCAGCTTCTCATCAGAGAGTTCTGCCGCCATTTAAACACCAGCTTCTCAGCAGCGTTTCCTGCCTCCTTTTACACACAAGCTTCTCATCAGAGTGTTCTGCCTCCGATTACAGACCAGCTTCTAGTCAGAGAGTTCTGCGTCCATTTATACACAAGCTTCTCCTCAGAGAGATCTACCTCCATTTGTACAAAAGCTGCTCATTAGAGACATCTAATTCCATTTATACACCAGGTTCTCATCAGAGAGTTCTGCCGCCGTTCAAACACCAGCTTCTCAGCAGCGTTTCCTACCTCCTTTTAAACACAAGCTTCTCCTCAGAGAGTTCTGCCTCTGTTTACATACTACCGTCTTGTCAGAGAGATCGGCGTCCATTTACTCAGAAGCTTCTCCTCAGAGAGATCTACATCGATTTGCACACAAGCTTCTCAGTGAGTTCCTCCTCAATTTACACACCAGATTCTCATCAGATTGTTCTGCCTCCATTTACACACCAGCTTCTCATCAGGGAGTTCTACCTCCATTCTCGCACAAGATTCTCATCACGGAGTTCTCTCTCCATTTACACAGCAGCTTCTCGTCAGAGAGTTCTGCTTCCATTTACACACCAGCGTCTCATCAGAGAGATCTACCTCCATTTACAAACAAGCTTCTCCTCGGAGAGTAATGAGTCCATTTAAACACAGGCTTCTCCTCAGAGAGATTTACCTCCATTTACACACAAGCTTCTCATCAGAGTGCTCTTTCTCCGTTTACACACCAGCATCTTTCTCCGGGAGTACTACCTCAATTTACACTCCCGCTTCTCATTAGAGAGTTCTGCCAGCATTTAAACACTAGCTCTCATCAAAGAGTTCTGCCGTCATTTACACACAAGCTTCTCATCAGAGAGTTCTGCCTCCATTTACACACCAGCTTCTCATCGCGGAGTTCTACTTACATATGCACACCAGCTATTTAAGGAAGTTCTGCCTCCATTTACGCAGCAGCTTCTCATCAGGGAATTCTGCCGCTATTCAAACACCAGCTTTTCAGCAACGTTTCCTACCTCCTTTTACACACAAGCTTCTCGTCAGAGAGTTCTGCCTCCGTTTACATACTAACTTCTTGTCACAGAGTTCTGCGTCCATTTACACAGAAAATTTTCTTCAGGGAGATCTACCTCCATTTGCACACAAGCTTTTCCTCAGAGAGATCTTCCTCCATTTGCACACAAGCTTCTCATCAGAGAGTTGTACCTGCATTTACACACAAGCCTCTCCTCCGGAATTTCTGCCTGCCTTTACACACAAGCTTCTCATCAGAGAGTTCTTCCTCCGTTTACAAACCAGCTTCTCATCAGAGAGTTCTGCCTACATTTACACACCAGCTTCTCATCAGGGAGATCTGCCTTCATTTACCCAGCAGCTTTTCATCAGAGAGTTCTGCCTCCATTTACACACCAGCGTCTTATCAGAGAGTTCTGCCTCCGTTTAAACTCCAGCTTCTCATCAGAGAGTTCTGCCGCTATTCAAACACCGGCTTCTCAGCAGCGTTTCTTACCTCCTTTTAAACACAAGCTTCTCGTCAGGGAGTTCTGCCTGCGGTTACGTATTAGCTTCTTGTCACAGAGTTCTGCATTCATTTACACACAAGATTCTCTTCAGAGAGATCTACCTGCATTTACACTCAAGCATCTCATCAGAGAGTTCTGCCTCCATTTACACACCAGCTTGTCATTAGAGAGTTTTGCCTCCATTAAGTCACCATCTTCTCCTGAGGGCATTCTTTCTCCATTTGACCAGAAGCTTCTCATCAGGGAGTTTCTCCTCCATTTGCACACCAGCTTCTCCTCCGGAATTTATGCCTGCCTTCACACACAAGCTTCTCATCAGAGAGCTCTTCCTCCGTTTACAAACCAGGTTCTCATCAGAGAGTTCTGCCTCCACTTACACACCAGCTGCTCATCAGGGAGTTCTACCTCCATTTACACACCAGCTTCTCATCAGGGCGTTCTGACTACATTTGCACAGAAGCTTCTCGTCAGAGAGTTCTGCCTCCGTTTACTCAACAGCTTCTCGACCAAGAGTTCTACATCAATTTACATATCCGCTTCTCAACAGGAAGCTCTGCCACCGTGTACACACCAGCTTCTGATCAGAGAGTTCTGCCGCCAATTACAATCAAGCTTCTCAGCAGAGAGTCCTACTTCCTTTTACACAGAAGCTTCTCGTCAGAGAGTTCAGCGTCCATTTACACACAAACTTCTCCTCAGAGAGATCTACCTACATTTACACAGAAGCTTCGCATCAGAGACTTCTACCTCCATTTACACACGCTTCTCATCAGATTGTTTTCCTCCGTTTACACACCAGCTACTTGGCCGGGAGTACTACCTCAATTTAGAATCCAGCTTCTCATTAGAGAGTTCTGCCAGAATTTACACACCAGCTTCTCATCGGTGAGTTCTGCCTCTATTTACACACCAGCTTCTCATTAGTGATTTCTGCCTCCATTTACACACCAGCGTCTCAACAGAGAGTTCTGCTTAGTTTTACACACCAGGTTCTCATGAGAGTTCTGCCGCCGTTTAAACACCAGCTTCTCAGCAGCGATTCCTACCTCCTTTTAAACACAAGCTTCTCCTCAGAGAGTTCTGCCCCTGTTTACATACTACCTTCTTGTCAGAGAGTTCTGAGTCCACTTACTCAGAGGCTTCTCCTCAGAGAGATCTACATCCATTTGCACATAAGCTACTCATCAGGGTGTTCCTCCTCCATTTCCACACCAGATTCTCATCAGATTGTTCTGCCTCCATTTACACACCTGCTTCTCATCAGAGAGTTATTCCTCCGTTTACACACCAGCTACTTGTCCGGGAGTACTACCTCAATTTAGACTCCAGCTTCTCATTAGAGAGTTCTGCCAGCATTTACACACCAGCTTCTCATCAGTGAGTTCTGCCTCTATTTACACACCAGCGTCTCATCAGAGAGTTCTGCCGCTATTCAAACACCTGCTTCTCAGCAGCGTTTCCTACCTCCTTTTACACACAAGCTTCTCGTCAGAGAGTTCTGCCTCCGTTTACACACAAGCTACTCCTCAGAGAGATCTAACTCCATTCACACACAAGCTTCTCATCAGAGAGTTCTACCTGTATTTACGCACAAGCTTCTCCTCCGAATTTTTGCCTCCGTTTATACATAAGCTTCTCATCAGAGAGTTCTTCCTCCGTATACGCACCAGCTTCTCGTCAGGGAGTACTACCTCCATTTACACTCCAGCTTCTGATTAGTGAGTTCTGCCTGCATTTGCGCCGCAGCTTCTCATCAGGGAGTTCTACCTCCATTCACACACAAGATTCTCATCACGGAGTTCTGTGTCCATTTACACACCAGCTGCTCGGCAGAGAGTTGTGCCTCCATTTACACGCCAGCGTCTCATCAGAGAGTTCTGCCTCCGTTTACACACCAGCTTCTCATCAGAGAGTTCTGCCGCCATTTAAACACCAGCTTCTCAGCAGCGTTTGCTGCCTCCTTTTACACACAAGCTTCTCGTCAGAGAGTTCTGCCTCCGATTACACACCAGCTTCTTGTTGAGAGTTCTGCGTACATTTATACACAAGCTTCTCCTCAGAGAGATCTACCTGCATTTGCACACAAGCTTCTCATCAGAGCCTTCTTTACTCCATTTACACACCAGCATCTGATCAGAGAGTTCTGCCTCCATTTACACACCAGCTTGTCATTAGAGAGTTTTGCCTCCATTAAGTCACCAGCTTCTCCTGAGGGCATTCTTTCTCCATTTGACCAGAAGCTTCTCATCAGGGAGTTACTCCTCCATTTACACACCAGCTTCTCAACAGGGAGATCTGCCTCCATTTACGCAGCAGCTTCTCATCAGGGATTTTTGCCTCCATTTACACACTAGTTTCTCGTCAGGGAGCTCTACCTCCATTTACACACCAGCTTCTCATCAGGGCGTTCTGACTACATTTGCACAGAGGCTTCTCGTCAGAGAATTCTGCCTCCGTTTACACACCAGCTTCTCATCAGAGAGTTCTGCCGCCATTTAAACACCAGCTTCTCAGCAGCGTTTACTGCCTCCTTTTACACACAAGCTTCTCGTCAGAGAGTTCTGCCTCCCATTACACACCAGCTTCTTTTCAGAGAGTTCTGCGTCCATTTATACACAAGCTTCTCCTCAGAGAGATCTACCTCCATTTGCACATAAGCTGCTCATCAGCGACTTCTAACTCCATTTAAACACCAGCGTCTCATCAGAGAGTTCTGCTTCCGTTTACACAACAGGTTCTCATGAGAGAGTTCTGCCCCCGTTCAAACACCAGCTTCTCAGAAGCGTTTCCTACCTCCTTTTAAACACAAGCTTCTCCTCAGAGAGTTCTGCCTCTGTTTACATACTACTTTCTTGTCAGAGAGTTCTGCGTCCATTTACTCAGAAGCTTCTCCTCAGAGAGATCTACATCCATTTGCATCCAAGCTTCTCATCAGGGAGTTCCTCCTGCATTTACACACCAGATTCTCATCAGATTGTTCTGCCTCCATTTGCGCCGCAGCTTCTCATCAGGGAGGTCTACCTCCTTTCACGCACAAGATTCAAATCACGGAATTCTGTCTCCATTTACACACCAGCTTCTCGTCAGAGAGTTCTGCTTCCATTTACACACCAGCGTCTCATCAGAGAGATCTACCTCCATTTACACACAAGCTTCTCCTCGGAGAATTCTGGGTCCATTTGCACACAAGCTTCTCCTCAGAGAGATTTACCTCCATTAACACACAAGCTGATCATCGGAGACTTCTATCTCCATATACACACAAGCTTCTCATCAGAGTGCTCTTCCTCCGTTTAAACACTAGCATCTTGTCCGGGAGTACTACCTCAATTTACACTCCAGCTTCTCATTAGAGAGTTCTGCCAGCATTTAAACACCAGCTCTCATCAAAGAGTTCTGCCGTCATTTACACACAAGCTTCTCATCAGAGAGATCTGCCTCCATTTACACACCAGCTTCTCATCGCGGAGTTCTACTTACATATGCACACCAGCTATTTAAGGGAGTTCTGCCTCCATTTACGCAGCAGCTTCTCATCAGGGAGTTCTGCCTCCATTTACACACCAGCTTCTCATCAGTGAGTTCTGCCTCCATTTACAAAGCAGCTTCTCATCAGGGAGATCTGCCTCCGTTTAAACACCAGCTTCTCATCAGAGTGTTCTGCCGCTATTCAAACACGTGCTTCTCAGCAGCGTTTCCTACCTCATTTTACACACAAGCTTTTCGTCAGAGAGTTCTGCCTCCGTTTACACACAAGCTACTCCTCAGAGAGATCTAACTCCATTCACACACAAGCTTCTCATCAGAGAGTTCTACCTGCATTTACGCACAAGCTTCTCCTCCGGAATTTTTGCCTCCGTTTATACACAAGCTTCTCATCAGAGAGTTCCTCCTGTGTTTACGCACCAGCTTCTCGTCAGGGAGTACTACATCCATTTACACTCCAGCTTCTCATTCGTGAGTTCTGCCTCCATTTGCGACGCAGCTTCTCATCAGGGAGTTCTACCTCCATTCACGCTCAAGATTCTCATCACGGAGTTCTGTGTCCATTTACACACCAGCTTCTCGTCAGAGAGTTCTGCGTCCATTTACACACCATCTTCTCATCAGGGAGATCTGCCTTCATTTACACAGACGCTTCGCATCAGAGACTTCTACCTCCATTTACACACGCTTCTCATCAGAGTGTTCTTCCTCTGTTTACACAGCAGCTACTTGTCCGGGAGTACTACCTCAATTTAGACTCCAGCTTCTCATTAGAGAGTTCTGCCAGCATTTACACACCAGCTTCTCATCAGAGAGTTCTGCCTCCATTTACACAGCAGCTTCTCATCAGGGAGAACTGCCTCCATTTACCCAGTAGCTTTTCATCAGAGAGTTCTGCCTCGATTTACACACCAGCGTCTCATCAGAGAGTTCTGCCTCCTTTTGCACACCAGATTCTCATCAGAGTGTTCTGCCGCCATTCAAACACCAGCTTCTCAGCAGCTTTTCCTACCTCCTTTTACACACAAGCTTCTCGTCAGAGAGTTCTGCCTCCGTTTACATACTAACTTCTTGTCACAGAGTTCTGCGTTCACTTACACAGAAACTTTTCTGCAGGGAGATCTACCTCCATTTGCACACAAGCTTTTCCTCAGAGAGATCGTCCTCCATTTACACAAGCTTCTCATCAGAGAGCTGTACCTGCATATACACATAAGCTTCTCCTCCGGAATTTCTGCCTGCCTTTACACACAACCTTCTCATCAGAGAGTTCTTCCTCCGTTTACAAACCAGGTTCCCATCAGAGAGTTCTGCCTACATTTACACACCAGCTTCTCATCAGGGAGATCTGCCTTCATTTATCCAGCAGCTATTCATCAGAGATTTCTACTTCCATTTACACACGCTTCTCATCAGAGTGTTCTTCCTCCGTTTACACACCAGCTACCTGTCCGGGAGTACTACCTCAATTTAGACTCCAGCTTCTCATTAGAGTGTTCTGCCAGAATTTACACACCAGCTTCCCATCAGAGCGTTCTGCCTCCATTTATATACCAGCGTCTCATTAGAGAGTTCTGCCTCCTTTTACACACCAGCTTCTCATCAGAGAGTTCTGCCGCCATTTAAACACCAGCTTCTCAGCAGCGTTTCCTACCTCCTTTTACATACAAGCTTCTCCTCCGGAAATTCTGCCTCCGTTTGCACACAAGCTTCACCTCAGAGAGTTCTATCTCCATTTACACACCAGCTTCTCATCAGGGAGTTCTACCTCCGTTTGCACACCGGCTTCTCGTCAGAGAATTCTGCCTCTATTCACACACCAGCTTCTCGTCAGGGAGTTCTGCCTCCGTTTACACACCAGCTTCTCATCAGAGAGTTCTGCCTCTGTTTACATACTACCTTCTTGTCAGAGAGTTCTGCGTCCATTTACTCAGAGGCTTCTCCTCAGAGAGATCTACATCCATTTGCACATAAGCTACTCATCAGGGTGTTCCTCCTCCATTTCCACATCAGATTCTCATCAGATTGTTCTGCCTCCATTTACACACCTGCTTCTCATCAGAGAGTTCTTCCTCCGTTTACACACCAGCTACTTGTCCGGGAGTACTACCTCAATTTAGACTCCAGCTTCTCATTAGAGTGTTCTGCCAGCATTTACACACCAGCTTCCCATCAGGGAGATCTGCCTCTATTTACCCAGTAGGTTTTCATCAGAGAGTTCTGCCACGATTAACACACCAGCGTCTCATCAGAGAGTTCTGCCTCCGTTTAAACACCAGCTTCTCATCAGAGAGTTCTGCCTACATTTACGCACCAGCTTCTCATCAGGGAGATCGGCCACCATTTACCCGGCACTTTTCATCAGAGTGTTCTGTCTCCATTTACACACAAGCTTCTCATCGCGGAGTTCTACTTACATATGCACACCAGCTATTTAAGGGAGTTCTGCCTCCATTTACGCAGCAGCTTCTCATCAGGGAGTTCTTTCTCCTTCACGCACAAGATTCTCAGCAGGGAGTTCTGCCGCCATTCAAACACCAGCTTCTCAGCAGCGTTTCCTACCTCCTTTTACACACAAGCTTCTCGTGAGAGAGTTCTGCCTCCGTTTACATACTAACTTCCTGTCACAGAGTTCTGCGTCCATTTACACAGAAACTTTTCTGCAGGGAGATCTACCTGCATTTGCACACAAGCTCCTCATCAGAGACTTCTAACTCCATTTACACACCAGCATCTCATCAGAGAGTTCTGCCTCCATTTACACACCAGCTTGTCATTAGAGAGTTTTGCCTCCATTAAGTCACCAGCTTCTCCTCAGGGCATTCTTTGTCCATTTGACCAGAAGCTTCTCATCAGGGAATTACTCCTCCATTTACACACCAGCTTCTCAACAGGGAGATCTGCCTCCATTTACGCAGTAGTTTCTCATCAGGGATTCCTGCCTCCATTTAAACACTAGTTTCTCGTCAGGGAGCTCTACCTCCATTTACACAGCAGATTCTCATCAGGGAATTCTACCTCCATTTAAAAACCAGCTTCTCAGCAGAGAAGCATTTACACACCTGCATTTACACACAAGATTCTCCTCCGGAAGTTCTGCCTCCGTTTACACATAGGATTCTTGTCATGGATTTTTATCTCCATTTACACACCAGCGTCTCATCAGGGAGTTCTGCCTCCGTTTGCACACCAGCTTCGCATCAGAGAGTTCTGTCTCCATTCACACACAAGCTTCTCATCAGAGACATCCAACTCCATTTACACACCAGCGTCTCATCAGAGAGTTCTGCTTCCGTTTACACACCAGGTTCTCATCAGAGAATTCTGCTGCCGTTCAAACACCAGCTTCACAGCAGCGTTTCCTACCTCCTTTTAGACACAAGCTTCTTCTCAGAGAGTTCTGCCTCTGTTTACATACTACCTTCGTGTCAGAGAGTTCTGCCTCTGTTTACATACTACCTTCGTGTCAGAGAGTTCTGCCTCCATTTGCACACAAGCTTCTCATCAGGGAGTTCCTCTGCCATTTACACACCTGATTCTCATCAGAGAATTCTGCCTCCATTTACACACCAGCTTCTCATCGCGGAGTTCTACTTGCATATGCACACCATCTATATAAGTGACTTCTGCCTCCATTTGCGCCGCAGCTTCTCATCAGGGAGTTCTACCTCCATTCACGCACAAGATTCTCATCACGGAGTTCTGCCTCCATTTACACACCAGCTTCTCATCGCGGAGTTCTACTTACATATGCACACCAGTTGTATAAGGGAGTTCTGCCTCCATTTGCGCAGCAGTTTCTCATCAGGGAGTTCTGCCTCCATTCACGAACAAGATTCTCATCACGGAATTCTGTCTCCATTTACACACCAGCTTCTCGCCAGAGCGTTTTTCCTCCATTTACACACCAGCGTCTCATCAGAGAGTTCTGCCTCCGTATACACACCAGCTTCACATCAGAGAGTTCTGCCGCCATTTAAACACCAGCTTCTCAGCAGCGTTGCGTACCTGCTTTTTCTCACAAGCTTTTCGTCAGAGAGTTCAGCGTCCATTGACACAGAAGCTTCTCCTCAGAGAGATCTACCTGCATTTACACACAAGCTTTTCCTCCGGAAGTTCTGCCTCCGTTTACATACAAGCCTCTCATCAGAGAGTTCTATCTCTAATTACACATCAGCTTCTCATCAGGGAGTTCTACCTCCGTTTGCACACCGCCTTCTCTCAGAGAGTTCTGTCTCCATTCACACACCAGCTCCTCGTCAGTGAGTTCTACCTCCGTTTACAAACAAGGATCTCCTCAGAGAGATCTACGTCCATTTGCACACAAGATTCTCATCAGAGACTTCTATCACCATTTACACACGCTTCTCAACAGAGAGTTCTACCTGCATTTACACACAAGCTTCTCCTCCGGAAGTTCTGCCTCCTTTTACACACAGGATTCTTGTCATGGAGTTTTTTCTCCATTTACACACCAGCTATTCATCAGAGAGTTCTGCCTCCATTCACACACCAGCTTCTCAGCAGAGAATTCTGCCTCGATTTACACATCAGGCGCTCATGAGGAATGTCTGCCTACATTTACACAACAGCTGTTCATCAGAGAGTTCTGCCGCCATTTCCACACCAGCGTCTCATCAGAGAGTTCTGCCACCGTTTACACACCAGGTTCTCATCAGAGTTATCTGCCGCCATTCAAACACCAGCTTCTGAGCAGCGTTCTCTACCTCCATTTACACACAAGCTTCTCGTCAGAGAGCTCTGCCTCCGTTTACGTACTAGCTTCTTGTCAGAGAGTTTAGCGTCCATTTACACACCAGCGTCTCATCAGAGAGTTCTGCTTCCGTTTACACACAAAGTTCTCATCAGAGAGTTCTACCGCCATTCAAACACCAGCTTCTCAGCAGCGTTTCCTACCTCCTTTTACACATAAGCTTCTCGTCAGAGTGTTCTGCCTCCGTTTACATACTAGCTTCTTGTCAGAGAGTTCTGCGTCCATTTATACACAAGCTTCTCCTCAGAGAGATCTACCTCCATTTGCACACAAGCTGCTCATCAGAGACTTCTAACTCCATTTACACACCAGCTTCTCATCAGACAGTTCTGCATCCGTTCACACACCAGCTTCACATCGCGTAGTTCTACTTACATATGCACACCAGCTATATAAGGGAGTTCTGCCTCCATTTGCGCCGCAGCTTCTCATCAGGGAGTTCTACCTCCATTCACGCACAAGATTCTCATAACGGAGTTCTGTCTCCATTTCCACACAACATTCTCTTCGGGGAGATCTACCTCCATTTGCACACAAGCTGCTCATCAGAGACTTCTAACTCCATTTACACACCAGCTTCTCATCAGAGAGTTCTGCATCCGTTCACACACCAGCTTCACATCGCGTAGTTCTACTTACATATGCACACCAGCTATATAAGGGAGTTCTGCCTCCATTTGCGCCGCAGCTTCTCATCAGGGAGTTCTACCTCCATTTCCACACAAGATTCTCTTCAGGGAGATCTACTTTCATTTGCACGCAAGCTTCTCATCAGAGACTTCTAACTCCATTTACACACAAGCTTCTCATCAGAGAGTTCTGCCTCCATTTACACACCAGCTTGTCATTAGAGAGTTTTGCCTCCATTAAGTCACCAGCTTCTCCTCAGGGCATTCTTTCTCCATTTGACCAGAAGCTCCTCATCAGGGAGTTCCTCCTCCATTTACACACCAGCTTCTCAACACGGAGATCTGCCTCCATTTACACACTAGTTTCTCGTCAGGGAGCTCTACCTCCATTTACACACGTTCTGACTACATTTGCACAGAAGCTTCTCGTCAGAGAGTTCTGTCTCCGTTTACTCACCAGCTTCTCGACCAAGAGTTCTACATCAATTTACATATCCGTTTCTCAACAGGAAGCTCTGCCACCGTGTACACACCAGCTTTTGATCAGAGAGTTCTGCCGCCAATTATAATCAAGCTTCTCAGCAGAGAGTCCTAACCCCTTTTACACACAAGCTTCTCGTCAGAGAGTTCTGCCTCCCATTACACACCAGCTTCTTTTCAGAGAGTTCTGCGTCCATTTATACACAAGCTTCTCCTCAGAGAGATCTACCTCCATTTGCACATAAGCTGCTCATCAGAGACTTCTAACTCCATTTAAACACCAGCGTCTCATCAGAGAGTTCTGCTTCCGTTTACACAACAGGTTCTCATGAGAGAGTTCTGCCCCCGTTCAAACACCAGCTTCTCAGAAGCGTTTCCTACCTCCTTTTAAACATAAGCTTCTCCTCAGAGAGTTCTGCCTCTGTTTACATACTACCTTCTTGTCAGAGAGTTCTGCGTCCATTTACTCAGAAGCTTCTCCTCAGAGAGATCTACATCCATTTGCATCCAAGCTTCTCATCAGGGAGTTCCTCCTGCATTTACACACCAGATTCTCATCAGATTGTTCTGCCTCCATTTGCGCCGCAGCTTCTCATCAGGGAGGTCTACCTCCTTTCACGCACAAGATTCAAATCACGGAATTCTGTCTCCATTTACACACCAGCTTCTCGTCAGAGAGTTCTGCTTCCATTTACACACCAGCGTCTCATCAGAGAGATCTACCTCCATTTACACACAAGCTTCTCCTCGGAGAATTCTGGGTCTATTTGCACACAAGCTTCTCCTCAGAGAGATTTACCTCCATTAACACACAAGCTGATCATCGGAGACTTCTATCTCCATATACACACAAGCTTCTCATCAGAGTGCTCTTTCCTCCGTTTAAACACTAGCATCTTGTCCGGGAGTACTACCTCAATTTACACTCCAGCTTCTCATTAGAGAGTTCTGCCAGCATTTAAACACCAGCTCTCATCAAAGAGTTCTGCCGTCATTTACACACAAGCTTCTCATCAGAGAGATCTGCCTCCATTTACACACCAGCTTCTCATCGCGGAGTTCTACTTACATATGCACACCAGCTATTTAAGGGAGTTCTGCCTCCATTTAACGCAGCAAGCTTCTCATCAGGGAGTTCTGCCTCCATTTACACACCAGCTTCTCATCAGTGAGTTCTGCTCCATTTACAAAGCAGCTTCTCATCAGGGAGATCTGCCTCCGTTTAAAACACCAGCTTCTCATCAGAGTGTTCTGCCGCTATTCAAACACGTGCTTCTCAGCAGCGTTTCCTACCTCCTTTTACACACAAGCTTTTCGTCAGAGAGTTCTGCCTCCGTTTACACACAAGCTACTCCTCAGAGAGATCTAACTCCATTCACACACAAGCTTCTCATCAGAGAGTTCTACCTGCATTTACGCACAAAGCTTCTCCTCCGGAATTTTTGCCTCCGTTTATACACAAGCTTCTCATCAGAGAGTTCCTCCTGTGTTTACGCACCAGCTTCTCGTCAGGGAGTACTACATCCATTTACACTCCAGCTTCTCATTCGTGAGTTCTGCCTCCATTTGCGACGCAGCTTCTCATCAGGGAGTTCTACCTCCATTCACGCTCAAGATTCTCATCACGGAGTTCTGTGTCCATTTACACACCAGCTTCTCGTCAGAGAGTTCTGCGTCCATTTACACACCATCTTCTCATCAGGGAGATCTGCCTTCATTTACACAGACGCTTCGCATCAGAGACTTCTACCTCCATTTACACACGCTTCTCATCAGAGTGTTCTTCCTCTGTTTACACAGCAGCTACTTGTCCGGGAGTACTACCTCAATTTAGACTCCAGCTTCTCATTAGAGAGTTCTGCCAGCATTTACACACCAGCTTCTCATCAGAGAGTTCTGCCTCCATTTACACAGCAGCTTCTCATCAGGGAGAACTGCCTCCATTTACCCAGTAGCTTTTCATCAGAGAGTTCTGCCTCGATTTACACACCAGCGTCTCATCAGAGAGTTCTGCCTCCTTTTGCACACCAGATTCTCATCAGAGTGTTCTGCCGCCATTCAAACACCAGCTTCTCAGCAGCTTTTCCTACCTCCTTTTACACACAAGCTTCTCGTCAGAGAGTTCTGCCTCCGTTTACATACTAACTTCTTGTCACAGAGTTCTGCGTTCACTTACACAGAAACTTTTCTGCAGGGAGATCTACCTCCATTTGCACACAAGCTTTTCCTCAGAGAGATCGTCCTCCATTTACACAAGCTTCTCATCAGAGAGCTGTACCTGCATATACACATAAGCTTCTCCTCCGGAATTTCTGCCTGCCTTTACACACAACCTTCTCATCAGAGAGTTCTTCCTCCGTTTACAAACCAGGTTCCCATCAGAGAGTTCTGCCTACATTTACACACCAGCTTCTCATCAGGGAGATCTGCCTTCATTTATCCAGCAGCTATTCATCAGAGATTTCTACTTCCATTTACACACGCTTCTCATCAGAGTGTTCTCTCCGTTTACACACCAGCTACCTGTCCGGAGTACTACCTCAATTTAGACTCCAGCTTCTCATTAGAGTGTTCTGCCAGAATTTACACACCAGCTTCCCATCAGAGCGTTCTGCCTCCATTTATATACCAGCGTCTCATTAGAGAGTTCTGCTCCTTTTACACACCAGCTTCTCATCAGAGAGTTCTGCCGCCATTTAAACACAGCTTCTCAGCAGCGTTTCCTACCTCCTTTTACATACAAGCTTCTCCTCCGGAAATTCTGCCTCCGTT
>NW_027277804.1:0-24409 GCF_030028105.1 Mobula birostris
AGCCCCATTGGCTCGTGGTCTGTCTGACTGGTGATTGGTTCATCAACTGTGACACAGCGAAGGGATCCTATCCAGTCTCACCTGTCGATGGTGGGTGGTTCTTCAGCAACAGAATCAGCTATTGGCTCTTATCCAATAACTCCACTGATTATCGGTCCACAGAAGGATAGCTTCTTGGTGACCTCATTAGCTGGCATGCCCAGGACCCATCAAATACTTTGGAAGTCCAGTTAAAAATTGCAGTGTAGTAATCAAATCTATTCGATATAAAGGCATGTATTAGTTTTTCAACTGAAATCCTTGCTCTTCACAGACATCCACAAAACAGAGAGAGAAAAACACCAAAGAATGAATGACAGGATAACATTAAAACCCCAAAGCCCCCTCACCCTCCCATGCACAAGCAGTTGCAAAGCATCAACCCTCCCCTTTCCTCTCCCCCCATGTGTCCCAGCAGAAAGCATGAGCCCCCACACCACCCAACACGCAAGCAATAGCAAACCCCCAGAGACTATGATCTATCATCCATCAAAAACGACTTTTCATCCCAATACCTCGACATCCCAGTCACTTCATTATCAGCCACACTGGCAACTTCGATCTGGTCATACAGAACCATGTAATGCCCTGGTTCACAACTTTACTGTTAGGCTGTATGTATTTCATTTGGAAGTTCTGTATGAGCAATCTGTCCTGCTTTCAGCCTTTTTGGGTTATTGTTGAACATAAAGGATGATGAGAAATGTGTGCCATCCAATTAGGATGGTGGAACTGGGGGGAGGTTTTTTTGGTGAGGATCACTAAGGTTGGTCTTGGGTCTTTTGTTCAGTGGGAGATGAAGGGAGAAGATGCCAGGGGGAACCTGTCGTAGGATACGGCCCAGTGGGAGACCTGATTGTTCGAGATGGATTGTGAGTGACGTTCAGAAGGTGGTGTGTGCTTTCACACAGACCTGAGGCCCAGTGCGTGAGTGACAGAGAAGTTCAAGATGAGCTCCAACTTGTACACATTTGACTGTGTTTTAGTTAAGTAAGATTCATAAATATAATTCCTTTAGTCGTATGCAGTGTGCTGTCTGTTATTTCTTGGCACTGAGTTGTAACAGGGTAGCAAATTACACAATATCCACACAAGCTGGGGTTTGGGGTAGGAGGGTCGTCTCAATCTCACGGGTTTGGCAGGACCAGAGTGTGTTTTCCCTTGACTTGTACAGCCAAGGAAACCAGCGAGGTTTCAACCATACTTCATACAATATGGAAACGGGCCATTTGGCCCAGTTAGTCCATGCTGACCAAGATACCCCATCCAAGCTGGACCCATTTGCCAGCATTTGGCCCATAACCTTCCCAACCTGGGTTTGATGGACCCCTCAGTTAATGGGAGGGGTCGCTGGCATAAAAGAAGGTTGAGAACCCCTGTTCTAAACCTTTCCAATCTATGTACCTGTTGAAAGTTGTTATTGTACCTGCCTCAACCACTTCCTCTGGCAGCTCACTACATATAGATACCACACTCTGTGTAAATAAAGTTGCCCCTCAGGTTCCTATTCAGTCTTTTCCCTCTCACCTTCAGCCTATGCCCTCTAATTCTTAATTCCTTACCTCACGGAACAAAGCAGTGTGTATTCAGCCTACTAATGCCCCTCAGCATTTAATACACCTCCATGAGAACACCTCTCAGTCTCCTTTACTTGAAGCAATAAAGTCTCAGCCCATCCAATCACCCCCTGTAACTCAGTCCCTCAAATCCTGGCAACATCCTAATAAATCTCAGCTGCACTCTTTCCAGTTTAATAACAACTTTGCTATAGCAGGGCAAACAAAACTGAACATGATACTCCAAGTAACACTCAGAAAATGCTAGAGAAACTCAGCAGGTCAGGCAGCATCTATGGAGGGGAATAAATGATCACCTTCCAGCTTGTCCTCCTGACCCACTCCCCACCTTCTTGTTCTGGATTCTTCCCCCTTCCTTTTCATTAATGATGAAGGGTCTCTGTCTGAAGTGTCAACCATTTATTCCCCTTCATTGATGCTGCCGGACCTGCTGAGGTCTGATATTTTGTGTGTGTTGCTCCAGATTTCCAGCATCTGCAAAATCCTTTGTGCACTGTAATCTCCAAACCTTTAAACTCAATGTCTGATTTATGCAGCTGAGCGTGCCAAAAGCCATCTTCACTGCCCTGTCAACCTTTGACTCCAGTTTCAGTGAGCCTTGCATGTGTACTCCAAGGTTTCTCTGTCCTACAACACTCCTCAGGCCCTTTCCATTCACTATGAATGTCCAACCTGAATTCGACTTTCCAAAATTGCAATATTCCAGACTTTTCTGAAGTAAACTCCACTTGCCATTCCTCAGTCCATGTACTCAGCTGATCAAAATTGCTCTGTAATTTTTGAAACCCTTTTTCACTGTTCACTATACTATCTATTTCTGTGTCATCTGCAAACTTACCAACCTTACCTTGCACATTCTTGGTGGGCAGGCAAGGAGAGAGGAAAGGAGATGGGGTATGGTGAAGGAGAGGGCGAGGGGGAGTTGGGGGATGTCATTACTGGCAGGTTCTGTGGTCTGGAGACGGGTGATCTTCCAATCCTTGCAGGATGTGAGAAAGTCAAAGAACTGATGATTGAAAGTGCGGATTTGGCGGAGGATAAAGTCGTAGACAGGTCCATTACAGGCAGGTGGAGAGAGAATCCCAAAGTTGTGGAAGTGACTGGGATAGGGACTCCAGGTACCTCCTCATGGCGGAAAGCGTGGGGCATAGAGCGCAATGAGAGAAGCAGCGAGAGAAACAGTCGACGGACTCCCCCTTCTCCAGCCCTGCATCTCTTTCACGTTCAACTTCCCAGCTGTTTATTTCATCTTCCCCCTCCTGGTTTCACCAATCACCTTGTGTTTCTCTCTCCTTCCGCCACTTTTTATACTTACTCCTCACCTTTTTTCCTCCAGTCCTGCTGAAGGGTCTGGGCTCGGAACGTCCACTGTACTCTTTTCCAGAGATGCTGCCTGGTCTGCTGAGTTCCTCCAGCATTTTGTGTGTGTAGCTCGGATTTCTAGCATCTGCAGATTTTCTCTTGTTTGTGATGTAATGCTGATCTTCTATCAGGCACTGGTCAGACCACACTTGAAGTATTGTGAGCAGTTTTAGGTCCCTTATCTACGAAAAAAATGTGCTGGCGCTGGAGAGAGTCCAGAGGAGGTTTATGAGAATGACCCCAGGAATTAAAGAATTAACATGTGAGAAGCATTTGATGACTCTGTGTCTGTACTCCCTGGAGTTGAGAGGAATGAAGGATGGAACCTATCGAATGTTTAAAGGTCCAGATAAAGTGGATGCTGAGTGGTTGTTTCCTCCAGTGGAGGAGTCTAACATCAGCAGTGGGTAAGACACAGGAGGTAGCCCATTGAGTCTGCTCCACCATTCCATCATAATCGATTTATTATTCCTCTTAGCCCCATTCTCCTGTCTTCTGGGATCATTCTCGTGAACCTCCTCTGGACCCTCTCCAATGCCAGCACATCTTTCTTAGATAAGGGGCCTGAAACTGTTCATAGTGGTCTGAAATATTGATTCACCACCTTCTTGCAGAGGAAATTTTTCCTCATTTCTGTTCTGAGCTAACGTCCCTCTATTCTGAGGCTGTGCCCTCTCGTCCGAGACTTCCCACCACAGGAAATCTCCTCTCTACATACACTCTATCTAGGCCTTTCAATATTTGATGGATTTCAGTAAGAACCACCCCCCCCCACCCGCCTTCCTCGTTCTTCTGAGCTCCAGGCCCAGACCCAGAGCCATCAAACACCCCTCATGTTAACCCTTTCATTCCTGGGATCATTCTTGTGAACCTCCTCTGGATCTTCTCCAATGCCAGCACATCTTTTCTTAGATATGGAGTCTAAAACTGCTGACAGTACAACGTGTGGTCTGAGCAATGTCTTATAAAGCCTCAGCATGACAGCCTTGCTGTTGTGTTCCAGTTCTCTTAAAATGAATGCTAACATTGCATTTGCCTTCATTACCACCAACTCAACCTGCAAGTTAACCCTCAGGGAATCATGCACGAGGACTCCCAATTTTTTTTGCACCACTGATTTTTGAATTTTCTCCCTATTTAGAAAATAAGTTATTGGAAGATATTCTAACGGCCTGGCTATATGAGTATTAGGATGGACCAGAACAGATTAGGGATTATCAACAGGACTTTGTGTGTGTTTGGTCATGTCCAACCAATCTTATCGATGTTTTCAAGGAAGCTGGCCAGGAAGTTGATGAAGGCAAGGCAGTGGAGGTAGTCTACGTGGACTTTAGCAAGGTCTTTGATGAGGTCCCATATGTGAGGTTGGTGAAGAAGGTTCAGTCGCTTGGCATTCAGGATGATGTAGTAAATTCGACTGGATATTGACTTTCTGGGAGAAGCCAAAGAGTGGTAGTAGATGGTTGCCTCTCTGACTCGAGACCTGTGACTGCTGTTGTGCCGCAGGGATTGGCTGATTGTTGTTTGTCATGTTTTTCAACAGTCTGGATGATAATGTGGTGAGCTGAATCAGCACATTTCTGGATGACACCACGACTGGGGTGTAGTGTCGGCAACGAAGGGCATCAAAGTTTACAAAGGGATCTGGACCAGCTGGATAAATGTGCTAAAAAATATCAGATGCAGGGTAATGCAGACAAGTGTAAGATGTTGCACTTTGGGAGGACAAACCAGGGTAGGGCTTACACGGTGAGTGGAAGGGCACTGAGGGGTGCGGTAGAACAGAGGGATCTGGGAATACAGATCCGTAATTCATTGAAAGTTGCATCATAAATAGATAGGGTTGTAAAGAAAGCTTTTGCCCATTTGGCATTCATTAATCAAAATATTGAGTACAAGAGTTGGGATGTTTTCCTAATTTTGTTTTAGGTGTTGGTGAGTACTTTGTGCAGTTCTGGTCACCTACCAATAGGAAAGATGTGAATAAGATTGAAAGATAAATTTTACAAGGATGTTGCCAGTACTGGAGGAGTTGATTGAAAGGGAAAGGTTGAATATGTTAACCCATTATTCCCTGGAGTGGAGGAGAATGAGGAGAGATGGGGCAGCACGTAGCATAGCGGATGGTGCGACGTTATTACAGCTCAGAGAGTCAAAGATTAGAGTCAAATTCCAGTGCCTGTAGGAAATTTGTACGTCCTCCCCATGGAATGTCTTGATTTTCTCTGGGTATCCCAATTTCCTCTCACAGTCCAAACGCCTAGCCTTTGGTAGGTGGACTGGTCATTGTAAATTGCCCCATGATTAGTCTCAGGTTAAATTGACGGCTGCTGGTGGTGCGGCTCAAAGGGCTGGAAGGGCCTATTCCACACTGTATCTCCAAATATAGATGTCTACAAGATTAGGAGGAGGCGAGAAAGGGTTTGGCTTTGCTCCCCTGTGGTCCATACTGCCACCTGGTGGCCTTCTGTCGCAATCACAAGTCCACTGTGGACAACACTCTGGTGGTATCCTGTTGTAATGACAGATCCAGGGGCAGCAAGTAAACCAGTTATTCGTTTCACCCTCATCACGTCATTGTAACCCAGCCAAATGACCAAGGCGTGTACTAAATATGGAGATGTTGAGGTGTGGTCACTCAGGGAGAGATCTGACATCTCAAGGCCATTGTGACACCAGTGAGAAACATCACAATGAGATGCAGCATCACAATAGGATTTAAACTCTGGTCACTTGGAGATGAGAGGCAGAACATCCACTTTCAGCTTGACTGGAGGATAGTTTGCTGATCTGGAGGTAGGTGTTGACATAATGTGTGAAAATGCCTCATTGTGGGCTGCAGATTACATTGATACTCAGATGATGATGTGGAGATTTGCCAGATCCACAAGTGACAAATCTGGTGCTTGGATCATCCTGCTCATTGGCATTCCCAATGGAATGGCACTGATCGGGTCAGGAATTCACCACCTAGCACAAAGGTCTCACCTTGCAGTCGGGAATTGTTACCTCATTGGGATTTATTCATGGCCTCAAGTTCGTTTCATGAACAACATCTTCCGTGTGAAGAGGAAGGAGGAAACCTGGACCAGATGGAGAGACTGCCTGAGAGAGGGAACTCCAACAACAGTGAGACAATGTATGAATTCCTTCCATTCCTTTGAGCGGCAATGTTTAGAAGGATTGTATTGGTGAGGGATGATAGTTTAGTTGTTGGGATTATGGGGGTCAACTCTAGGTCAATATATGTAATTACTGCTTGGGGCCTATGGTGTTTATTGATCCTGTGCCGTTGCTAAGGATCTGCTCCCAAGGTGATGTCAACAGAGGCCCTTCAGTGATGTCAGATGCACTCCTTGGGCCTGTCTGAAGATGGTGTCATGCATCCGCATCAACGTTCCGGCTCCATAAGACACAGGGACAGAATTAGGTCATTTATTTCATTGCCATTCCATCATGGTTGATCCTGGATCTCAGTCAACCCCATCCACCTGCCCTTCTCACCATATCCTTTCCAGCCCTGGCTGATCAGGAAATAATGAACTTCTGCCCCTTTACGCCACAAACAAGCTGCTCTCTTATTGAAAAATGTAGGCACAAAGTTGCTCCTCTTCCTCCTGAAACATGCACCTGAACCCATTCTTAAGCTGCATTGGTCTTCCCGCCATGCCAGAAATGTTTTCTAACACTTGCATGTAGCCCACTGAATTGGCAAATGGATTCTCTGCTTTTAAGGACCTCACCATCTCAGCAGCCAGACCTTTTAGACTCTCCACTAGTCACTGTCTTTTCACATTATCAGAGTACTGCCACTCATCCAGCATCTGAGATGTTCTCTCCACTCAAGTCTCATATTTCCCCTCGCCCTGGGGGGTGGGCTTCACTACTGAAGGGTTGTTATCCCTTCACTAACAGCCACTGGATTCACCAGCAATAAAACCACCTTTCTCATACTCTGTATGTCCAGGGTCTATATGACTTGGGTCCCACCAAACCGGGGAAGTTGGGATGTCTCACCGACCTGAACCCCGATCTGTGTGAATACAGTGTAACTACTGCTGCCATGCAATTGCCCATCGGCAAGAAATAACAGATCGTACACTACATACAATTATGAAGAAAATATATTTCTGAATGTTAGCTTCACCAAACTATTACTAAAGAGGAAAGAAAAAGGGGAAGAAAATCAAGAGGGCCCATCATAATTAAAACAGTCAGTTGTGCACAAGGTTGGAGCTCAAATCTTCCAAAGGTTGATGTGTCCAATGTACTTGTATATGACCATGTACTTCCCTGCATAATACTCTATCTGTCGCTTTGCCCATTCTCCAATCCAAGTTCTTCTGCAGATACCCTGCTTCCTCTTCATAACCTGCCTCTACATCTATCTTTGTATTGTCTACAGACTTGGCCACAAAACCGTCAATTCCTTCGTCCAAATCATTGATATACAACATGAAAAGAAGTGGTCCCAATACCAACTCCTGTGGCACAACACTAGTCACCAGTAGTCAACCAGAAAAAAACCCACTTCATTCCCACTCTTTGCCTCCTGGTCATCAGCCAGTCCTCTATCCATGCTAGTATCTTTCCTCTCATACCATGGGCTCTATTCTGCTTGTTATTTCCAAAAACAATTCCAATAGATTTGTCAGGCAAGGGTTTCCCTTCAGGAAACCATGCTGACTTTGGCCTATTTTATCATGTGCCTGCATGTACTCTGAGACCTCATCCTGTACAATAGACTCCAACATCTTTACGAAGACTGATGTCAGGCAAACTAGCCAATTGTTTCTTTTCTTCTGCCTCCCTCCCTTCTTCAAATGTGAAGTGACATTTGCAATTTCCCTGTCCTCCAGAACCATGCCAGGCTCTAGTGATCCATGAAAGATCATTACCAATGCCTCCACAGTCTCTTCAGCTACTTCTTTCAGAGCCTGTGGTGCAGTCCATCAGGTCCAGATGACTATTCTATCTTTAGATATTTCAGCTTCCCAAGCACCTTCTCCCTAGTTGTACTAACTGCACTGACTTCTGTCCCCTGAAACTCTCAAACTGCCAGCATACTGCCAGTGATTTCCACAGAGAAAAGTGATGCAAAATACTTATTCAGTTTGCCCGCCATTTCCTTGTCCCCCATTACTACCTCTCCAGTGTCATTTTCCAGCAGTCCAATATCTACTCCCCCTTCTCTTTAAATATCGGAAAAAGTTCTTGGTGTCTGCTTGATATTATTGGCGAGCTGACCTTCATATTTAATCTTTTCCCTTCTTATGGCTTTATTAGGTGCCTTCTGTAGGATTTTTAAAGCTTCATAACCCTCTAACTTGCCACTAATTTTTGCTCTGTTATATGCCCTATATTTTGCTTTTATGTTGTCTCTGACTTCCCTTGTCAGACATGGATGCGTCATCGTGCCTTTAAAAAACTTCTTTATGAAGTATCTCTCCTGCACCTTCTGAATTGCTCCCAGCAGCTCCAGCTATTGCTAAACTTCTCACATCCCTGCAAGTGTCCCTTTAAAATCTACTTCAGCCAGCTCCTTTCTAATGCCTCTGTAACTCCCTTTCCTCCATTGCAATTCCTTGATTGTATCTTCTCCTTCTCAAATTGCAGGGTGAATCTTATCATATTATGTTGACTGTGTCCAAAGGGTTCCTTTACCTTAAGCTTCCGAATCAATCTGACTCATTACATAACACACAATCCAGACTAGTCTTTCCCCTCATGGGCTCAAGCACAAGCTACTCAAAAGGCCATCTCGTAAGCACTCTAGAAATTCTCTTTCTTGGGATTCGGAACCGACTTCTTAATTTTCACAATCTACCTGCTTATTTAAATCCCACATGATGATCATAACATTGCCCTTTTGACATGTCTTTTCTGTGCCCTGTTGTAATCTGCAGTTCACATCTTGACTACTGTTCGGAGGCCTGTTTATAACTCCAATCAGGGTTTTTTACCCTTACAGTTATAGAGTGGTACATCCAACATCTGTGGTCGGTAAGTTGCAAGAGAGGCAGTGAACGAAGGGTAGTAGAGGTAGTTCATATCGGCTTCAGCAATGCCTTTTATAAGGTTACACATGGTAGGCCAAAGTCACCATGGCTTGTGGCCAAGTTTGTGGATGATACAAAGATCAGTGGAGGGGCTGGAAGTGTTGATGAAGCAAAAGGACTTAGACAGATTGGGAGAATGAGCAAGGAAGTGGGAGGTGGAATATAGTGTGGGGAAGTATGTGGCCATGCACTTTAACAAAAGGAATAAAGGTGTAGACTATTATTAAACGGTGAGAAATTTCAAAAAATGGGAGGTGCAATGGGACTTGGGAGCCCGTGTGCTGGATTCCCGAAAGGTTAAATTGTAGGTTGAGCCAATGTTCTATCCATTCTCCTATCTTTCCTTGAGTACCATGGGCTCTTACCTTGTTAACCAGTCTCATGTGCGGCATCCTGTCAAATGCCTTCTGAAAATCAATATAAACAACATCCACTGACTCTCCTTGGTCTCTCCTGCCTGTTATTTCCTCAAAGAATTCCAACAGATTTCTCAGGCAAGATTTCCCCTTAAGGAAACCATGCTGACTTTGACCTACTTTCTCAAGTGTGTCCAAGTACACCAAAACTTCATCATTCATAACGGACTCTAACATCTTCCTAGCCACTGAAGTCCGGCTAGCTGGCCTATAATGTCCCTTCTGCCTCTTTCCCTTCTTAAAGTATGGAGTGACATTGCAACTTTCCAGTCTTCCAGAATTATTCCAATATGTAGTGAATCTTGAAAGATCATTACTACTGCCTCCAGAACCTCTTGAGCTACCAGTTTCAGAACCCTTGAGTGCAGTTCATCTGGCCGAGGTGACTCAGCTTCCCAAGTAACATCTCCTTAGTTATCAGAACTATTCTCACCTCTTTCCTGACACTCTCAAATTACTAGCATACTGCTAAATGTCTTCCACAGTGAAGACTGAGCAAAATATTTATTGTTTGTCTGCCATTTTGGTCCCCCATTACTATCTCTCCAGTGTTATATTCCCATGGTTCAATATACACTCTTGCCTCTCTTTTATTCTTTGCAAATCTGAAAAAGCTTTTGGTATCTTCCTTTATGCTATTGGCTTGCTTACCTTCATATTTTATCTTTTCTCTTCTTATGGTTTATATAGTTTCCTTCTGTTGGTTTTTAAGGGCTATTTAGTTCTCTATCTACTCACTAATTTATGCTGTATTGTACGACTTCTCTCGTCAACCACATTGCCTCATCCTCCCTTTAAAATACTTGTTTATCTTTGGGATGTATCGATTCTGCTCCTTCTGAATTGACCCCAGAAACTCCAGCCATTGCTGTTCTGTCATTATAGAAACATAGAAAACCTTCAGCACAATACAGGCCCTTCGGCCCACAAAGCTATGCTGAACATGTCCTTATCTTAGAAATTACCTTGGGTTACCCATAGCCCTCTTTTTTTTCCCCGAAGCTCCATGTACCTATCCAGGAGTCTCTTAGTTGCAATTCCTTGTGAATGCTTAATGTGCTCATTAGATAATGCTGCAAACTGCTATTCTTCCCTAATTTTGTCACGTTTTCATGTAGTTGCATTACCTCAATTACATTGACTTCTTCTACGTCACTTGTAAAACTAAAATCGTCTTGCTAAAGAATAGTAATTATCACACATTATACTTTTAAATTGCCGTTTTTCCAAGTCTATCTGCTTTTTCAGGTTTTCCTTTACTTGGATCGTAGCCTGCAGTTCTTTACTGAGACCTCGGAGTTCTTCTTCATTTGCTTCCATGCTTTTATTATATAATCTGAATGTAGATAATTCACTTTGCAACAAATTCCTTTTCCTTTTGTATCCTTGTAATAATTTCCTCCATTTTCCAATCTCTTTTCCAACTCACAGTTGTTCTTGTCAGGTACTTCTATTTGTTGTTGGAGTTCTGCACATTTACCCTGGCTTCAACCATAAAATCTGAGAATTTTCCTTAAGTTCTGAAACATTTTTCTTAAATTCTTGATCATTTGCGATACATATACTGCCATTAAGATTCCATCTCCCCTGCCTGTGAACTGTTGGATCCTCCAGTCAGCATTTCTTTGACTTCTTCCCACCGAATCCCTTCTGCAGACTTGATAATTTTAATTTTTTCAGTCCTTTTGCTTGTTTGCACTGAACAATTAATTGCATCCACCATAAAAAGTACAAAATCCTTTCTACTCATTAATAGTGTATCCTTATTTTCCATATTACAGCCCTCACAATTCACCAGTTTATTCCCTGAATTTGTTTGCTTGACAGCCTTTTTTTCAGCAAATTCTTTCACTGCCTCTGCATAACTGATTCCTCATGTTACTTTTACATATTGTATCTCAGCAGCCTTCTTGCTATAAATGCACCCTCGATAAGCTGCGCTATGTTCCTCACCAAAACTGCAGCATTTCAGCCTTGCTCCCGCTTCACATTTCCCATATTCATGTTCTCCAGCACATCACCCACATCTTTGTTTTATAATTGTTTTAATCTCATCTTCTTTCCATTGTTTTGCTGTCCTCTTTTGGTCATCCACTGACTCCTCAGAGTTTGATATCCCATACCTCTGCTTTCTTTTCTTCCTCTTTTCCATTCCATTCCTCTTTCTCACCAACCTCCATCTCGAGTTCACTTCCACTCTCGCCAAAAACTTCCTTCAACAGCTTGGCTCTTTCCTTGATGTTCTCACTCTCTGCCATTTTCCAGTGAGCTCCACAATCAACTCTTGCTATCACTTTTCCCCAGCCAGTCTCTTGAGGCAATAGCTTTGCCTGAATCACTGCCAGAGACTCCATCCTGAAGCTATTTATGAAGCCAGCACAAACGAGAATCAGCCACCTCAACAGAAACTGGGGAAAACCTGGATTAAGGAACTGGACTGGACCGTGAACCGGAATATGGATTTCACGGACTGGACCATGACACCATCACTCCAAGGAGAAAAGGCCAAGTTCACTCAACCTATTCTCGTAAGGCATGCTCGTCAACCTAGGCAACATCCTTGTAAATCTCCTCTGCTCCCTTTCTATCGTTTCCACAGCCTTCCTGTAGTGAGGTGACCAGAACTGAGCACAGACTTCCAAGTGGGGTCTCACCAGGGTCCTTCTCGCTGCAACTTTACCTCTCGGCTCCTAAACTCAATCCCATGATTGATGAAGGCCAATGCACCGTATATGCTTTCTTAACCATAGAGTCAACCTACGCAGTAGATGTGTCTGTAGAGAGAGAGACTGTGTCTCTGTAAGTGTGTCTGTGAGAGAGAAAGTACAAAGACTGTGCCTTTAAGAGGTTACATCGTGTGAATGTGTTGGGGCCCCCACCCAGCAGCTTTAACTCACTTCCTTGGTTCTTTGAAAACTGTGCAAAAGCTTTTCAGGATGGGAATTAACTGTTTATTTTAAGTTTTGCAGTTACTTGCAAGGAAGAAGAGTAGAAGTATGGATTTTTTTTCTTTGTCTTGTCTGTGTTTTTGGTCTCTGTTTCTCTTTTCTATGGGACTGATTTTAGAGAAACTCAGATTCCATACTGGCCAGGCGTAAACTGGGTTGAGATGGAAACAGGCATTTGGGGGAAATTGTTCATCAGCAGATAATTAAATTGGAAATTTGGAATTACCGAATTTGAAAAGATTTGAGTATTTTGGGAGTAATTCTAAAAGTTGCTTTACTCATGTAATGGCTTCTTTGCAATATTTCACTGCTGAGGCTAATGTAATAGCTTCTCTGTAATGTTAACTACTGAGGTATGGTTTCTCTGTAGCAGAAATGTTTGGGTTATGGCTGGAGATAATTATGCATGTTAGACAATCAGGATTCTGTTACCCTGTCTGGTGATTCTGGAAGCTGTTGGTTTCGCGGGCTTCTGCCGGAGGGCGAGAGAGGGACGAAGAGAGAAGACGTGAATGGAGAGATTTAGTAGGCTGTCAGACAGAGTGGACTCTGAGCGGGGGTCCGAAGGTCGGCGACGCTCGGAGGAGATCGACTGGTGGAAGGAAGACTACTGTGTGAGCTCCAACGATTGTGCACAGACTGTTTTATTAGATTGGCGCCCTTTTTCTTTTATATTTTGTATCTCTACTAACCACATAGTCAAAGTAAGAGTTATAAAGCTTAATCAATTAATCGCATATTGTGTACGTTTGTTATTTCGGGGGACTGATTTGTAACAGGGGACACATTGTGCAGCATTCACCAAAACGAGATTTCTTAAGTTTGGCCGGCCAGGGGGGTTATCACCCCCGAGATGTAGCTGCTGGAAGACTGCTTTCTTTTATAGAACAAAAAAGATGTTACCTGAGACTTCTGACATTATTGATTTAGAGTTTGAGATTCCTTGGAAAACAGTTTTGATGCAATCATTGTTTTGAATGTAAATAGCAAATGGAAGAAGGTAAGGAGTTTCCCCAGGGAATTGGCTCTAATGCAATATGTGGATGACCTCCAGTTGACCTTCCCAAGCAAGGAAACTTCTGAGCAGGACTCCTCTACCTTTTACATAGACGAGCTACGTAAGGTCAGAAGGTATTTAAGCAGAAGCTACAGTTTGCACAACTAGAAGTTACTTACCTGGGTCATACCCTACTGTGGGATACAAGGCCATTGATTTAGACCGGGATTGAAGCAAGAGTGAAAACTCCGCAGTCAACGGTTCACAGGTAAGTGAAACATTTGCTCTGGATGACTGGCTATTGTAGACAGTAGATCTTAGATTTGCCACTATCATGAGGTCCCTCCAGAAAATATCTCTTCCCGGTCAACCAGGTCTGTTATACCCCAGAAGCTGAGGAAGCATTTGACCGTATAAAAGAGGCCATAATATCTGCCTCAGCTTTGGGCCTCCCAGACTACAGTCGGGAGTTTCACCATTTAATTCACCATAAGAATAGTTTTGCTCAGGCCGTTTTCACTCTGGACCATGGGGAAAGGCCGAGTTTTTTACTTCAGTGCTCAGACTCAATAGCCAGAGGTTTACTGGGTTGTGTTTCAGTGGTGGCAGCCACTTGTCTTGCTGTTCAGCACATGCAGTCTCTGACTCTTAGTCATCTTACTGACTCACTGTGCCACGTAACACCTTAGCCCCACGAGGCAAACTAAGTAGAAAATCGAGTTATTAATAAACCCGAATGTTCGAATTACTCTCTGTGCAACTCTTAATCCGGCCACTCTTTTCGCCATGGAGGAAGGTGGCAATCCATACTGGTGTGAAACTGTTACACAAGAAGTAATAAAACCCTGTTTAGACCTTAACTGTTACTTCTACAGTTACTGTTGATTTAATTTTCTTTTGCTGATGGTTCAGCTTTACGTAATGGTATGGGAAGACGATGTACAATCGTCTGCCTCACCCATGTTGTGGAGACAATGGCACTTCCCATGTGTACTTCAGCACAGTAAGTGATCTCTTTGTGCTTACCAGGGCTCGTATACTTGCTGAAGGCCAGGCTGTCAATATTTATACTGACTCTCGCTGTGCCTTTCAAATAGCACATAATTATGGGCAGATCTGGAAATTCCTGGCAGGTTTTGTACCGGGGTGGAGGAGGAGGGTTCTTCATCAAAAATTCAGTGCATATACAAAACTCATCATAACTGAAGGCTGAACAGATTGTGATTATTAAATGAACAGCACATGCTGGACCAATGAATGAGGGCAATAATGCGGCAGGTTGCACTGCAAAAGAGGCAGCAATCAGGCCCACCCTTGTTGTGCCAGAAACAAGTGGCCCCACGCAGTTGGCCCTGATGACACCTCCCACTGTTGAGGACATACGAGCATACCAGTCCATTGCTCCATTGACCGAAAGGGTGAAGTGGGAAAAGCTGGGTTGGAAGCACCACGATACTATGTACTCTTTGCCATGGTGACGACAGCCACTCCCATGGGGGTAGCGGTGCCCGTGGGGGTTATTTTGAACACTTTGGCAAACCAAACAGCTTTTGGCCAAGTCTTTGATCTGTTTAGCTATTCCCGGCCACAATACACAGTTCCATGCGAGACTATTTGTCTTCACTGTACCCATTTAACGAAGCTGAAGTGGACAAATATTTCCAGCATTTTGAAACAGTTGCTCTGAGTTTAGGGTGGCCGAAAGAGCAATGGCCAGTGATGTTACAAAGTGTAATTAAAGGCAAGGCACAAGAAGTTTATACAGCTTTAAATGCTGAGCAAGCACTGGATTATGATATTGTTAAGCAGCTAATATTAAAGGCATATGAGATGGTTCCGGAAGCGTATCGAGAAAGATTCAGAAATTTGAAGAAATCGATGGAAAAAACTTATGTGGAATTTCCCTATGAGAAATCTGTGTGTTTTGAGAGATGGGTTTCCTCTAAAGATGTGAATGGGGAGTATAATAAATTAAAAGAGTTGATTTTACTGGAGGAATTTAAAAGAAGCATTCCTGTTCAAGTGAGAAAATATTTAAATGAAAGGGACACTGCTACATTGCAGGAGACTGCTAAATTAGCTGATGAGTATGCTTTAATTCATAAGAATAAATTTTCTCCAGGTAGAACTTTTAAATGGAAAAACAGCACAGAGAGTCAAGGTAAACCAGAAATTAAATCTGAAGTTAGTGAGAAAAGTAAGGATGAAGGGAGACATGTGAAGGAAAGACATTTTGGTATTATTTGTAATTATTGTAAGAAACCTGGTCATGTAGTAGCTAACTGCTTTCGATTGAAAAAGAAAGAGAAAGAAGCCGTCCCAGATGCTTGTGTGCAGCATATTGAAACACCTGTAACTTCACAGAGTTTGATAAATACTAATAAAGATTTGTCAGATTCTGACCAAGTTAAGACGGGATATGAAAATTTTATAACAGAAAGATTTGTATCCTTGAAAGAAGGATCTAATTCAGTACCAATAAGAATACTTCGAAATACTGGAGCTTCTCAATCACTAATATTAGACAGTGTGCTAAAGTTTAGTGATGAGTCTGACATTTGTGAGGTAAATTATATAAGAGGAGTTGGGAGTGCCCTTATGCCAGTACATTTACATAGAGTAAATTTAAGGTCAGGGTTAGTTACAGGGGTTGTTAAAGTAGGACTACAATCCAGTTTACCTGTGAATGATGTTTCTCTGTTGTTAGGGAATGATTTAGCAGGTGGACAAGTTTTTCCTGAAGTGCATTTGACAATACATCCTAATTCTGAGGAACCACAGAGGGATTCTAACACAGGTTCTTCCTGTGTTATAACAAGAGCTATGGCTAAAAAGACTGATGTAAAGGATGAGGTTGTTACCCATGACTGTTCAAATCAAGATTCGAATTTTGAGAATGTATCAGAAACTTTCTTACCTACATTATTTGATCAGGATTTTGGTAGTAAGTCTGACCAGGAAGATTTGTCTTTATCGCAGAAGGAGATGATAGCAGAGCAGGGTGGAGATCCTGTGATAGTTATGTTGAAGGACCAAGCTCTTCCAGATAGTGAAATTGAAAAAGTGCCAGTAGGATATTATTTTGAAAAGGGAGTATTAATGAGAAAGTGGAGATCGCCTACAATTCCTGCTAGTGAGGAATGGGAAGTTAATCATCAGGTTGTTGTTCCTAAAGTTTATCGAAATGAGATTTTAACTATGGCTCATAGTATTCCATTGGGTGGTAATTTAGGTGTAAAGAAAACTATGAACAAGGTTTCTAAACATTTTTATTGGCCTAGTTTAAGAAAACATTTTGTAGAACGTGTTATACGTGTCAAATTGTGGTTAAACCTAATCAGGTTACTCCAGTGGCCCCACTGCAAACAAATCCAGTATTTGGTGAGCCGTTCTGAAAAATCATTGTAGACTGTGTAGGTCCTTTACCAAAAACTAAAACTGGACATCAATATTTGTTAACTATTATGTGCACAGTGTCTAGGTTTCCAGAGGCAGTACCTCTTAGGAATATAACAGCCAAAACTGTGACAAAGGCTCGTATAAAATTCTTTACTTATTTTGGGTTGCCTAAGGAAATACAATCGGATCAAGGTAGTAATTTTATGTCGGGATTGTTTCAGCAGATAGTTTATAAACTGGGAAACAGATTATTTCATCAGCCTATCATCCAGAATCACAAGGAGCCTTGGAGAGATTTCATTCTACATTAAAAACTATGATTAGGACATATTGTGTGGAAAATGAAAAGGACTGGGATGAAGGTATACGTTTACTACTTTTTGCAGTAAGGGAGGCAGTGCAGGAGTCATTAGGTTTTAGTCCTTTTGAACTTGTGTTTGGGCATAGAGTTTGAGGACCTTTGGCTTTCTTGAAGGAACAGTGGATTAATAAAGGGGTACACACTAGTTTATTATGTTTTAAAATTTAGAGAAAGATTATATAAACCTTGTAGCTAAGCAAAGGAAAATTTAAAATTGGCTCAAGAGAAGATGAAGACTTGGTATGATAAGGAAGCTAGGATGAGGTAATTTAAGCCTAGGGATAAGGTGTTGGTTCTTTTCCCAGTGCAAACAAACCCATTACAAGCTAAATTTCATGGTCCTTCTGAGATTAAATCTAAAGTAAATGATGTGGATTATGTGATAAAAATCCCAGGTTGAAGAAAGCCAACACAGTTGTGTCATGTAAATATGATAAAACCATATTACGAGAGAGAAGCTGCTACTATGACTGTTGCAATCAATAATGAGTCTGATCTTGATAAAAACTTAATGGGTGATTAGTCATAGTCACAGTCATAGTCATACTTTATTGGTCCCGGGGGAAATTGGTTTTCGTTACAGTTGCACCATAAATAATTAAATAGTAATAAAACCATAAATAGTTAAACAGTAATATGTAAATTATGCCAGGAAATAAGTCCAGGACCAGCCTATTGACTCAGGGTTTCTGACCCTCCAAGGGAGGAGTTGTAAAGTTTGATGGCCGCAGGCAGGAATGACTTCCTCTGACGCTCTGTGCTGCATCTCGGTGGAATGAGTCTCTGGCTGAATGTACTCCTGTGCCCACCTAGTACATTATGTAGTGGATGGGAGACATTGGCCAAGACGGCATGCAACTTAGACAGCATCCTCTTTTCAGACACCGCCGTGAGAGAGTCCAGTTCCATCCCCACAACATCACTGGCCTTACGAATGAGTTTGTTGATTCTGTTGGTGTCTGCCACCCTCAGCCTGCTGCCCCAGCACACAACAGCAGACATGATAGCACTGGCCACCACACACTCGTAGAACATCCTCAGCATCGTCCAGCAGATGTTAAAGGACCTCAGTCTCCTCAGGAAATAGAGACGGCTCTGACCCTTCTTGTAGACAGCCTCAGTATTCTTTGACCAGTCCAGTTTATTGTTAATTCGTATCCCCAGGTATTTGTAATCCTCCACCATGTCCACACTGACCCCCTGGATGGAAACAGGGGTCACCGGTACCTTAGCTCTCCTCAGGTCTACCACCAGCTCCTTAGTCTTTTTCACATTAAGCTGCAGATAATTCTGCTCACACCACGTGACAAAGTTTCCTACCGTAGCCCTGTACTTAGCCTCCTCTCCCTTGCTGATGCATCCAACTATGGCAGAGTCTTCAGAAAACTTCTGAAGATGACAAGACTCTGTGCAGTAGTTGAAGTCCGAGGTGTAAATGGTGAAGAGAAAGGGAGACAAGACAGTCCCGTGTGGAGCCCCAGTGCTGCTGATCACTCTGTCGGACACACAGTGTTGCAAGCACATGTACTGTGGTCTGCCAGTCAGGTAATCAAGAATCCATGACACCAGGAAAGCATCCACCTGCATCGCTGTCAGCTTCTCCCCCAGCAGAGCAGGGCGGATGGTGTTGAACGCACTGGAGAAGTCAAAAAACATGACCCTCACAGTGCTCGCTGGCTTGTCCAGGTGGGCATGGACATGGTTCAGCAGGAAGACGATGGCATCCTCAACTCCTAGTCGGGGCTGGTAGGTGAACTGGAGGGGATCTAAGTGTGGCCTAACCATAGGCCGGAGCAGCTCCAGAACAAGTCTCTCCAGGGTCTTCATGATGTGGGAGGTCAATGCCACCGGTCTGTAGTCATTGAGACCGCTGGGGCGCTGCGTCTTCGGCACAGGGATGAGGCAGGACGTCTTCCACAGCACAGGAACCCTCTGGAGCCTCAGGCTCAGGTTGAATACATGGCGAAGTACTCCACATAGCTGAGGGGCACAGGCTTTGAGCACCCTGGTACTGACACCATCCGGTCTTGCAGCCTTGCTTGGGTTGAGACGTTTCAGCGGTCTTCTCACCTGTTCAGCTGTGAAGCCCACCGTGGTGGTTTCGTATGGGGAAGGGGTATAGTCATGAGAGCAGGGTGGGGGACTGTGAGCAGGGGTAGGAGGGGAGGGTGGAATATGTGTTGGTTGGGGGCCGACAAAAGATGACTCATGTGAGGGATGGGCAGGGACCACAATGTCAAATCTGTTAAAGAACAGGTTAAGTTTGTTGGCCCTGTCCACACTGCCTTCAGCTCCTCTGTTGCTAGTTTGCCAGAACCCAGTGATGGTCCTCATCCCACTCCAGACCTCTCTCATGTTGTTCTGCTGGAGTTTCCACTCAAGCTTCCTCCTATACCTGTCTTTAGCCTCCCTGATCCTGGCTTTTAGGTCCCTCTGTATTGCCCTCAGCTCCTCCTTATTTCCATCTCTAAACGCCCTCTTTTTAGCGTTCAGGATGTCCTTAATGTCCTTTGTTACCCATGGCTTGTTATTTGAATAACAAATACAGTTCTTGTCGGAACATTGCAGTCCACACAGAAGTTCATGTAATCAGTGGTGCACTCTGAAACTCATTTTAAACCCAACGTTATTTCAGCCAGGTTACCAAATTCAAAAATTCTAGAAAATTTTGATGAAAAATTAGCTCATTTACAGCCAGAGCAGAGAGAGCAAATGAAACAGTTAATTTTTAAATATAGAGGTTTATTTCCAGACGTCTCTAGAAGAACCACCGTGGCTACACATGATGTAGATATTGGAGATGCAAAACCCATAAAGCAACATCTGTATCGAATGAACAGGGGAAAATGTGAACTTGCTGAATGAGAAATTAAGTATATGTTAGAGAATGATATTATTAGACATTCTAATTCGAATTGGAGTTCACCGTATGTTATGGTTCCTAAGCCAGACAATAGTATTAGGTTTTGTACCGATTACAGGAAGGTGAATGGTGTGACAAAAACTGATACATATCCAATTCCTAGGGTAGATGATTGTGTGGATAAAGTTGGACAAGCCAAATTCCTTACAAAGATTGATTTGTTGAAAGGTTATTGGTGTGTTCCATTGACGGATAGAGGTAGAGAGATTTCAGCATTTGTAACCCCATCTGGGTTATATGAATATAATGTTCTTTCACTTGGGATGAAGAATACACCAGGTACTTTTCAAAGGATAATTAATAGCGTGATTCAGGGATTAAAAGATACAGATGCCTATATTGATGATTTAGTTACAGGGAATAATACGTGGAAAGCACATATTACTGCGGTGGAGAAACTATTTGAGAGACTTTCAGAAGATTAGCTAAAAGTGAATTTGGTCATGCCACAGTGACTTACCTTGGTTATGTTGTGGGTCAGGGAAAAATAGCACCTGTTCAGGTGAAAATTTAGGCAATTTTAGAAGTACCCACTCCAACTGGTAGAAAAACTCTCAGAAGATTCTTGGGTATGGTGGGATATTACAGAAAATTTTGTAAGGATTTTGCAAGTATTGCTCTTTCATTAACTAATCTCTTGAAGAAAAATGAAAAGTTTGTTTGGACAGAGTCTTGTCAGGAGGCATTTGATAAATTGAAAACTATAATATGTAGTCAACCTGTACTTAAATCTCCTGACTTTGAAAAACCATTTTCGTTAGCTGTAGATGCTAGTGATGAAGCTGCAGGAGCAGTGTTACTTCAAAGAGATGATGGTGATGAAGTTGATCATCCGGTAGCTTATTTTTCTAAGAAATTTAATGCCCATCAAAGAAATTATTCAACAATAGAAAAGGAATTATTATCTCTTGTTTTGGCTTTACAACATTTTGAAGTGTATGTTAGTACTACTCATAAACCAGTTACAGTTAATACCGATCATAATCCGTTAGTGTTTTTGAGTAAGATGAAAAACAAAAATAGATTAGTAAATTGGAGTTTAATGTTACAGGAGTACAATATTTTGATTACTCATATTAAGGGTAAAGATAATGTGATCGCTGATTGTCCATCTAGATGTTAAATGTACAATTAAAATTTTTTATGGAGTGGTATTTTAACATTTGTAACACTCCTACTGTATATTAGTTTGTAAAGTGCTGAAAGATAAGACTGTATATATTGTGTATGTTGTAAATTTTATACCTTTGTATCTTTTTTGTAAATTGTTAATTGTTAAAATTTTGTTCTTTAAGAGACCAAATTTTTTTTTGGGGGGAGGTGTTACAAACCTGAAGGAGATCTTGTGTCTTTCTTGTGAGAATGATGTAATGGTCTTTTGGAGGTCACCTGGTGTAATTTTTCTGCCGATGTGAGGTCACGTGATGACCTGTTCACCACGGGAATATCAGGGGAGACCTCAGATGACGCAGTTAGTTTTTTTAGTTCTTTTAGTCTTCCAGTTAGAGCGTCAATAAGATACTCTGTTCTGCTGTGTATTTGCAGTATAACGCAGTTTTGATTTCAAACGGAGTTTTATATTCTAATGTCAGATACAGAAGTCTGAGCCAGCAGTTTGACAATTGCTGCCAGGTTTGTTAGTATATATTTTCAGTAGTATTGGAGAGTGAAGACTTTTTCGAAGTACAGGATATGAAGGATTAAGAGAAGTCGGGAATGTTCGGCAGTTTAATAAAGGATCAACCTTATTGAGTCTTCATTGAAGAAGTAACGACCTGCATCGAAGATAACTCTTGCCAAAAGAGCGAGGAGGTTCATGCAAAGTGCTCTCTAGAAATCAATGTCAGTTGCTTTAAGCCATTTATTTCCTTCATTATGAATCCTTTGGACAGAACCAGCAGGAAAGTCGTGTCTATGAAGAAATCCTTCTCCAGAGAAGTCTCTCCCAATTGAATGTATAAATCTGTTGGATTTTCGAATTTGCTATTTTAAGAACTGTGTTTGACTTTACCGGTTTAAGAACTGTTTTCGAATTTATCACTTTAAGATTCAGTACCGTGTGACGATTTGTTGAATGGCCGCATAGCGGTTAACTTCCAGTTAAGGTTTTCGTTTGTTTTTTATTGTTTATCCATGTCTAATAAAGGTTTGGTTGTTTTTATATAACCTGACTCGGTTGATATTCATTGTTGCCGGTTACGTAACAGTCCATTCCTCTCTGCTAAATGTTGGAGCTGATGTGACCAAAGATGAGACGATGATACTGGAACAGTCCCTTGTAAGTGCTGATTGTGAGGAGGCGGAGCTTAGGAGGAATGATGGCACCTAACGGCGACTCCTTTACTTGCATCTTTGGAAACAGCTCTATTTCTACCTTTAATATCTTTATTTTTCCCTTTCAGGGTTCTTTTAAAGACCCTGACCTGGAGTTACACGCAGGTTCCTTTCTTTGGGGGAATGGGACCCCTTCTCGGGGTTCCACGACTGGCCACTATTCAACATAGCCTGAGAATCTCAATCGTGTTTGGAAGCCTAAGATCTCGGGGCTCCAGAGACGGGCGGATCGAAGGTCAGTGTCAAGGCAGGAGACTCGTGTGTCGTCGAGGAGGCCAGAAAATCTTTCGCTGTAGGCCCGAAGACCCGAGGTCTTTGTGATCTTCAGACACAGAGCTCGAAAAAAGCGACGATACGGACTTCTAACATCGTAAACCAGCGGGTTGTTATGTCTCCCGCTCGCTGTGAAGATGGGGGACACCTCCCTCTCCCTTGCCAGGGAGAGAGAGAACCTGTGGGTTGTCGAATTTCGGATGAAATGCGAAGCCTTTGGGGTAACTTTGGTCTGTGTCTTTGCTATTGCTTAGCACATGCTTGGGCTCGGTGATAGTACCGATGCACGTTTATTTTTGATGGTGGGAGGAGGGGGGGATTGTTGCTTCCTGCCGCTTACGCGCGGGAGGGAAGAGCTGGGGGGTGGAATTTGGGGTTCTCATACTTAACTGTCGTTCATTCTTTGGGGCACTTCTCTGTTTTCAAGGATGTTTGTGAAGTAAAAGCATTTCAGGATGTATATTGTGTACATTTCTCTGACATTAAATTTGAACTTTGGACCTTTGACTTCTCAATCTACATTTGCAGATTGGCTTGTGACGTCAATCTTTGAAAACTTCTCCCTGCCTGCCAAAGATGCAAAAATGTATTCTATTCCTGCACAATACACAGCTCCGGGTTAATGCTGACTTTGAAATCCCCACATATACGAATGGCTCCGGCCTTCCTTTTCTTGCTCACTGTTACCATGGGTATAGCCCAATCACTCCACTCAGAATGAGCGGGGACCTCACTGAAACCAATCGAATGTTGAAAGGCCTAGATAAAGTGGATGTGGAGAGGATGATTGCTATACTGTGGGAGCTTTAGACCAGAATGCACAGTCTCTGAATAGAAAGACACACATTTAGAATGGAGATACGGAGGAATTTCTTTCACCATGGGGTGGGAATCTGTGGCAGCGGTTGAGGCCCCATCATTGGGTGTATCTTAGGCAGAGGTTAACAGGTTCTTGGTCAGTCAGGAAGTGAAAAGACATGGGAAGAAGGCAGGAGGAAGGAGTTGAGAAGGAAAAAATCTCAGCTATGATGAAATGGTGTAGCAGACATGATGGGCCAAATGGCCTGTCTGTTCCTATGTCTTGTGATTTTCTGAAGTGTCGTTGCTATCACTGAGGCGAAGATGCTTGGGAAGCTGAAAAGATAAAGGTGTACCAGATGGACTACACCCCGGGTTCTGAAAGCGGTAGCTGAAGGGATTGTGGAGGCATTGTAATGATCTTTCAAGTATCAATATATTCTGGTATGGCTCCTGAGGATGGAAAATTGCAAATGTCACGATATTTTTTGAGAAGGGAGGGAGGCAGAAGAAAGAAAATTATCGGCATGTTAGCCTGTCTTCAGAGGTTGGGGAGATGTTGGAGTCTTTGATTAAGGATGAGGTCTGGGTACTTGAAGCACATGATAAAATAGGCCAAGGTCAGTATTGCTTCCTTCAGGGGAAAAGTTTCTTGACAAATCTGTTGGAATGCTTTGAGGAAATAATAGGCAGGATAAACAAAGGAGAGTCAGTGTATGTTCTTTATTTGGATTTTCAGAAGGCCTTTGACAAGATGTTACACATGAGGCTGCTTAACAAGAGTCCACGGTATTGCAGGAAAGATACTAACATGAATAGAAGATTGGCTGATGAGCAGAAGGCAAAGAGTGGAAATAAAGGGGGCCTTTACCCATTGACTGCTGGTGACTACTCTTTTGCCACAGGACCTGTTGTTGAGACCA
>NW_027277805.1:0-24405 GCF_030028105.1 Mobula birostris
CACCATCACCCACATCCCTGTATGTCTCTGAAATTCTCCATCACCCCACCTCCCTGTGTGTCTCTGAAACCCATCAACCGACATCCCTGTGTGTCTCTGAATCTCACCATCACCCCACATCCCTGAGTGTATCTGAAACCCTCCATCTCCCCACATCCCTGTTTGTCTCTGAAACCTTCCATTACTCCACATCCCTGCGTGTCTCTGAAACCCACCACCCCACATCCCTGTGTGTCTCTGAAACCCACCATCACCCCACATCCCTGTGTGTCTCTGAAAATGAACATCACCCCACATCCCTGTGTGCCTCTGAAACGCTCCATCACCCCACATCCCTGTGTGTCTCTCAAACCCATCGCCCCACATCTCTGTGTCTCTCTGAAGCTGTCCATCACCCCACATCCCTGTGTGTCTCTGAAACCCTCCATCACCCCACATCCCTGTGTGTCACTGAAACCCACCATCACCCTACATCCCTGTGTGTCTCTGAAACCCACCACGCTTCATCCCTGTGTGTCTCTGAAACTCACCATCACCCCACATCCCTGTGTCTCTGAAACCCTCAAGTACTCCACATCCCTGTATGTCTCGGAAACCAACCACCCCACATCCCTGTGTTTCTCTGAAACCCACCATCACCCCACATCTGTGTGTCTCTGAAACTGTCCAACATCACACATCCCTTTGTGTCTCTGAAACTGTCCACCACCCCACATCCCTGTGTGTCAATGAAACTGTCCATTACTCCACATCCGTGTGTGTCACTGAAACCCACCATCACCCACATCCCTGTGTGTCTCTGAAATTCTCCATCACCCCACCTCCCTGTGTGTCTCTGAAACCCATCAACCGACATCCCTGTGTGTCTCTGAATCTCACCATCACCCCACATCCCTGAGTGTATCTGAAACCCTCCATCTCCCCACATCCCTGTTTGTCTCTGAAACCTTCCATTACTCCACATCCCTGCGTGTCTCTGAAACCCACCACCCCACATCCCTGTGTGTCTCTGAAACCCACCATCACCCCACATCCCTGGGTGTCTCTGAAACTGTCCATTACTCCACATCCATGTGTGTCACTGAAACTGTCCATTACTCCACATCCATGTGTGTCACTGAAACCCACCATCACCCACATCCCTGTGTGTCTCTGAAATTCTCCATCACCTCACCTCCCTGTGTGTCTCTGAAACCCATCAACCGACATCCCTGTGTGTCTCTGAATCTCACCATCACCCCACATCCCTGAGTGTATCTGAAACCCTCCATCTCCCCACATCCCTGTTTGTCTCTGAAACCTTCCATTACTCCACATCCCTGCGTGTCTCTGAAACCCACCACCCCACATCCCTGTGTGTCTCTGAAACCTACCATCACCCCACATCCCTGTGTGTCTCTGAAAATGAACATCACCCCACATCCCTGTGTGCCTCTGAAACGCTCCATCACCCCACATCCCTGTGTGTCTCTCAAACCCATCGCCCCACATCTCTGTGTCTCTCTGAATCTGAAACCATCACCCCACATCCCTGTATGTCTCTGAAACCCATCACCCCAATTCCCTGTGTGTCTCTGAAACCCACCATCACCACACATCCATGTGTGTCTCTGAAACCCATCACACCACATCCCTGTGTGTCTCTGAAACCCACATTCACCCCACATCCGTGTGTCTCTGAAACTGTCCATCACCCCGCAACCCTGTGAGTCTCTGAAACCATCAACCCACATCCCCGTGTGTCTCTGAAACCATCAACCCACATCCCCGTGTGTCTCTGAAAACGAACATCACCCCACATCCCTGTGTGTCTCTGAAATCCTCCATCACCCCACATCACTGTGTGTCTCTGAAACTGTCCATAACCCCACATCCCTGTGTATCTCTGAAACTGTCCATAACCCCACATCCCTGTGTGTCTCTGAAACCCACCATCACCCCACGTCCCCGTGTCTCTGAAACCCACCATCTCCCCACATCCCTGTGTGTATCTGACACCCACCATCACCCCACACCCTGTGTGTCTCTGAAACCCACCATAGGCCCGCATCCCTGTGTCTCTGAAACCCACCATCACTCCACATCCCTGTGTGTCTCTGAAACCCATCACCCCACATCCGTGTGTGTCTCTGAAACCCACCATCACCCCACATCCCTGTGTGTCCATGAAACCCATCACCCCACATCACTGTGTGTCTCTGAAACCCACAATCACCCAACATCCCTGTGTGTCTCTGAAACTGTCCATCACCCCACTTCCCTGTGAGTCTCTGAAATCCACCATCACCACAAATCCCTGTGTGTGTCTGAAACCTAACATCACCCCACATCCCTGTGTGTCTCTGAAACTGTCTATAACCCCACATCCCTGTGTGTCTCTGAAACCCACCACGCTTCATCCCTGTGTGTCTCTGAAACTCACCATCACCCCACATCCCTGTGTGTCTCTGAAACCAACCACCACACCACATCCGTGTGTGTCTCTGAAACCAACCACCCCACATCCCTGTGTTTCTCTGAAACCCACCATCGCCCCACATCCCTGTGTGTCTCTGAAACTGTCCAACATCACACATCCCTGTGTGTCTCTGAAACCCACCACGCTTCATCCCTGTGTGTCTCTGAAACTCACCATCACCCCACATCCCTGTGTGTCTCTGAAACCAACCATCACCCCACATCCCTGTGTCTCTGAAACCCTCAAGTACTCCACATTCCTGTATGTCTCAGAAACCAACCACCCCACATCCGTGTTTCTCTGAAACCCACCATCACCCCACATCCGTGTGTCTCTGAAACTGTCCAACATCACACATCCCTTTGTGTCTCTGAAACTGTCCACCACCCCACATCCCTGTGTGTCAATGAAACTGTCCATTACTCCACATCCGTGTGTGTCACTGAAACCCACCATCACCCACATCCCTGTGTGTCTCTGAAATTCTCCATCACCCCACCTCCCTGTGTGTCTCTGAAACCCATCAACCGACATCCCTGTGTGTCTCTGAATCTCACCATCACCCCACATCCCTGAGTGTATCTGAAACCCTCCATCTCCCCACATCCCTGTTTGTCTCTGAAACCTTCCATTACTCCACATCCCTGCGTGTCTCTGAAACCCACCACCCCACATCCCTGTGTGTCTCTGAAACCCACCATCACCCCACATCCCTGGGTGTCTCTGAAAATGAACATCACCCCACATCCCTGTGTGCCTCTGAAACGCTCCATCACCCCACATCCCTGTGTGCCTCTGAAACGCTCCATCACCCCACATCCCTGTGTGTCTCTCAAACCCATCGCCCCACATCTCTGTGTCTCTCTGAAGCTGTCCATCACCCCACATCCCAGTGTGTCTCTGAAACCAATCACACCACATCCCTGTGTGTCTCTGAAACCCTCCATCACCCCACATCCCTGTGTGTCACTGAAACCCACCATCACCCGACATCCCTGTGTGTCTCTGAAACCCACCATCACCCCACGTCCCCGCGTCTCTTAAACCCACCATAGGCCCGCATCCCTGTGTCTCTGAAACCCACCATCATCCCACATCCCTGTGTGTCTCTGAAACCCAACATCAGCCCACATCCCTGTGTGACTCTGAAACTCATCACCCCACAGCCCTGTGTGACTCTGGAACCCACCATCACTCCACATCCCTGTGTGTCTCTGAAACCCATCACCCCACATCCGTGTGTGTCTCTGAAACCCACCATCACCCCACATCCCTGTGTGTCCATGAAACCCATCACCCCACATCACTGTGTGTCTCTGAAACCCAACATCATCCGACATCCCTGTGTGTCTCTGAAACCCAGCGTCACACCTCATCACTGAGTGCCTCTGAAACCCATCACACCACATCCCTGTGTGTCTCTGAAACCCACAATCACCCAACATCCCTGTGTGTCTCTGATACTGTCCATCACCCCACTTCCCTGTGAGTCTGTGAAATCCACCATCACCACAAATCCCTGTGTGTGTCTGAAACCTAACATCACCCCACATCCCTGTGTGTCTCTGAAACTGTCTATAACCCCACATCCCTGTGTGTCTCTGAAACCCACCACGCTTCATCCCTGTGTGTCTCTGAAACTCACCATCACCCCACATCCCTGTGTGTCTCTGAAACCAACCATCACCCCACATCCCTGTGTCTCTGAAACCCTCAAGTACTCCACATCCCTGTATGTCTCGGAAACCCAACACCCCACATCCCTGTGTTTCTCTGAAACCCACCATCACCCCACATCCCTGTGTGTCTCTGAAACTGTCCAACATCGCACATCCCTTTGTGTCTCTGAAACTGTCCACCACCCCACATCCCTGTGTGTCAATGAAACTGTCCATTACTCCACATCCATGTGTGTCACTGAAACCCACCATCACCCACATCCCTGTATGTCTCTGAAATTCTCCATCACCCCACCTCCCTGTGTGTCTCTGAAACCCATCAACCGACATCCCTGTGTGTCTCTGAATCTCACCATCACCCCACATCCCTGAGTGTATCTGAAACCCTCCATCTCCCCACATCCCTGTTTGTCTCTGAAACCTTCCATTACTCCACATCCCTGCGTGTCTCTGAAACCCACCACCCCACATCCCTGTGTGTCTCTGAAACCCACCATCACCCCACATCCCTGTGTGTCTCTGAAAATGAACATCACCCCACATCCCTGTGTGCCTCTGAAACGCTCCATCACCCCACATCCCTGTGTGTCTCTCAAACCCATCGCCCCACATCTCTGTGTCTCTCTGAAGCTGTCCATCACCCCACATCCCTGTGTGTCTCTGAAACCCTCCATCACCCCACATCCCTGTGTGTCACTGAAACCCACCATCACCCTACATCCCTGTGTGTCTCTGAAACCCACCACGCTTCATCCCTGTGTGTCTCTGAAACTCACCATCACCCCACATCCCTGTGTGTCTCTGAAACCAACCATCACCCCACATCCCTGTGTCTCTGAAACCCTCAAGTACTCCACATCCCTGTATGTCTCGGAAACCAACCACCCCACATCCCTGTGTTTCTCTGAAACCCACCATCACCCCACATCCGTGTGTCTCTGAAACTGTCCAACATCACACATCCCTTTGTGTCTCTGAAACTGTCCACCACCCCACATCCCTGTGTGTCAATGAAACTGTCCATTACTCCACATCCGTGTGTGTCACTGAAACCCACCATCACCCACATCCCTGTGTGTCTCTGAAATTCTCCATCACCCCACCTCCCTGTGTGTCTCTGAAACCCATCAACCGACATCCCTGTGTGTCTCTGAATCTCACCATCACCCCACATCCCTGAGTGTATCTGAAACCCTCCATCTCCCCACATCCCTGTTTGTCTCTGAAACCTTCCATTACTCCACATCCCTGGGTGTCTCTGAAAATGAACATCACCCCACATCCCTGTGTGCCTCTGAAACGCTCCATCACCCCACATCCCTGTGTGCCTCTGAAACGCTCCATCACCCCACATCCCTGTGTGTCTCTCAAACCCATCGCCCCACATCTCTGTGTCTCTCTGAAGCTGTCCATCACCCCACATCCCAGTGTGTCTCTGAAACCAATCACACCACATCCCTGTGTGTCTCTGAAACCCTCCATCACCCCACATCCCTGTGTGTCACTGAAACCCACCATCACCCGACATCCCTGTGTGTCTCTGAAACCCACCATCACCCCACGTCCCCGCGTCTCTTAAACCCACCATAGGCCCGCATCCCTGTGTCTCTGAAACCCACCATCATCCCACATCCCTGTGTGTCTCTGAAACCCAACATCAGCCCACATCCCTGTGTGACTCTGAAACTCATCACCCCACAGCCCTGTGTGTCTCTGGAACCCACCATCACTCCACATCCCTGTGTGTCTCTGAAACCCATCACCCCACATCCGTGTGTGTCTCTGAAACCCACCATCACCCCACATCCCTGTGTGTCCATGAAACCCATCACCCCACATCACTGTGTGTCTCTGAAACCCAACATCATCCGACATCCCTGTGTGTCTCTGAAACCCAGCGTCACCCCTCATCACTGAGTGCCTCTGAAACCCATCACACCACATCCCTGTGTGTCTCTGAAACCCACAATCACCCAACATCCCTGTGTGTCTCTGAAACTGTCCATCACCCCACTTCCCTGTGAGTCTCTGAAATCCACCATCACCACAAATCCCTGTGTGTGTCTGAAACCTAACATCACCCCACATCCCTGTGTGTCTCTGAAACTGTCTATAACCCCACATCCCTGTGTGTCTCTGAAACCCACCACGCTTCATCCCTGTGTGTCTCTGAAACTCACCATCACCCCACATCCCTGTGTGTCTCTGAAACCAACCATCACACCACATCCCTGTGTGTCTCTGAAACCCACCACACCACATCCCTGTGTTTCTCTGAAACCCACCATCACCCCACATCCCTGTGTGTCTCTGAAACTGTCCAACATCACACATCCCTGTGTGTCTCTGAAACTGTCTATAACCCCACATCCCTGTGTGTCTCTGAAACCCACCACGCTACATCCCTGTGTGTCTCTGAAACTCACCATCACCCCACATCCCTGTGTGTCTCTGAAACCAACCATCACCCCACATCCCTGTGTCTCTGAAACCCTCAAGTACTCCACATCCCTGTATGTCTCGGAAACCCAACACCCCACATCCCTGTGTTTCTCTGAAACCCACCATCACCCCACATCCCTGTGTGTCTCTGAAACTGTCCAACATCGCACGTCCCTTTGTGTCTTTGAAACTGTCCACCACCCCACATCCCTGTGTGTAAATGAAACTGTCCATTACTCCACATCCATGTGTGTCACTGAAACCCACCATCACCCACATCCCTGTATGTCTCTGAAATTCTCCATCACCCCACCTCCCTGTGTGTCTCTGAAACCCATCAACCGACATCCCTGGGTGTCTCTGAATCTCACCATCACCCCACATCCCTGAGTGTATCTGAAACCCTCCATCTCCCCACATCCCTGTTTGTCTCTGAAACCTTCCATTACTCCACATCCCTGCGTGTCTCTGAAACCCACCACCCTACATCCCTGTGTGTCTCTGAAACCCACCATCACCCCACATCCCTGTGTGTCTCTGAAAATGAACATCACCCCACATCCCTGTGTGCCTCTGAAACGCTCCATCACCCCACATCCCTGTGTGTCTCTCAAACCCATCGCCCCACATCTCTGTGTCTCTCTGAAGCTGTCCATCACCCCACATCCCTGTGTGTCTCTGAAACCCTCCATCACCCCACATCCCTGTGTGTCACTGAAACCCACCATCACCCTACATCCCTGTGTGTCTCTGAAACCCATCACCCCACAGCCCTGTGTGTCTCAGAAACCCATCATCACTCCGCATTCCTGTTTGACACGGAAAATTATCACTCCACATCCCTGTGTGTCTCTGAATCTCACCATTATCCCACATCCCTGTGTGTCTCTGAAACCCACCATCACCCCACATCCCTGGGTGTCCCTGAAAATCATCACCCCACAGCACTGAGTGCCTCTGAAACCACACATCACCCCACATCCCTGTGTGTCTCAGAAACCCACCATCACTCCGCATTCCTGTTTCACACGGAAAATTATCACTCCACATCCCTGTATGTCACGGAAACCCACCACTCCACATCCCTGTGTTTCTCTGAAACCCATCATCACCCCTCATCCCTGTGTGTCTCTGAAACTGTCCAACATCACACATCCCTTTGTGTCTCTGAAACTGTCCACCACCCCACATCCCTGTGTGTCAATGAAACTGTCCATTACTCCACATCCATGTGTGTCTCTGAAACCCACCATCACCCCACATCCCTGGGTGTCTCTGAAAATGAACATCACCCCACATCCCTGTGTGCCTCTGAAACGCTCCATCACCCCACATCCCTGTGTGCCTCTGAAACGCTCCATCACCCCACATCCCTGTGTGTCTCTCAAACCCATCGCCCCACATCTCTGTGTCTCTCTGAAGCTGTCCATCACCCCACATCCCAGTGTGTCTCTGAAACCAATCACACCACATCCCTGTGTGTCTCTGAAACCCTCCATCACCCCACATCCCTGTGTGTCACTGAAACCCACCATCACCCGACATCCCTGTGTGTCTCTGAAACCCACCATCACCCCACGTCCCCGCGTCTCTTAAACCCACCATAGGCCCGCATCCCTGTGTCTCTGAAACCCACCATCATCCCACATCCCTGTGTGTCTCTGAGACCCAACATCAGCCCACATCCCTGTGTGACTCTGAAACTCATCACCCCACAGCCCTGTGTGTCTCTGGAACCCACCATCACTCCACATCCCTGTGTGTCTCTGAAACCCATCACCCCACATCCGTGTGTGTCTCTGAAACCCACCATCACCCCACATCCCTGTGTGTCCATGAAACCCATCACCCCACATCACTGTGTGTCTCTGAAACCCAACATCATCCGACATCCCTGTGTGTCTCTGAAACCCAGCGTCACCCCTCATCACTGAGTGCCTCTGAAACCCATCACACCACATCCCTGTGTGTCTCTGAAACCCACAATCACCCAACATCCCTGTGTGTCTCTGAAACTGTCCATCACCCCACTTCCCTGTGAGTCTCTGAAATCCACCATCACCACAAATCCCTGTGTGTGTCTGAAACCTAACATCACCCCACATCCCTGTGTGTCTCTGAAACTGTCTATAACCCCACATCCCTGTGTGTCTCTGAAACCCACCACGCTTCATCCCTGTGTGTCTCTGAAACTCACCATCACCCCACATCCCTGTGTGTCTCTGAAACCAACCATCACCCCACATCCCTGTGTCTCTGAAACCCTCAAGTACTCCACATCCCTGTATGTCTCGGAAACCCAACACCCCACATCCCTGTGTTTCTCTGAAACCCACCATCACCCCACATCCCTGTGTGTCTCTGAAACTGTCCAACATCGCACATCCCTTTGTGTCTTTGAAACTGTCCACCACCCCACATCCCTGTGTGTAAATGAAACTGTCCATTACTCCACATCCATGTGTGTCACTGAAACCCACCATCACCCACATCCCTGTATGTCTCTGAAATTCTCCATCACCCCACCTCCCTGTGTGTCTCTGAAACCCATCAACCGACATCCCTGTGTGTCTCTGAATCTCACCATCACCCCACATCCCTGAGTGTATCTGAAACCCTCCATCTCCCCACATCCCTGTTTGTCTCTGAAACCTTCCATTACTCCACATCCCTGCGTGTCTCTGAAACCCACCACCCTACATCCCTGTGTGTCTCTGAAACCCACCATCACCCCACATCCCTGTGTGTCTCTGAAAATGAACATCACCCCACATCCCTGTGTGCCTCTGAAACGCTCCATCACCCCACATCCCTGTGTGTCTCTCAAACCCATCGCCCCACATCTCTGTGTCTCTCTGAAGCTGTCCATCACCCCACATCCCTGTGTGTCTCTGAAACCCTCCATCACCCCACATCCCTGTGTGTCACTGAAACCCACCATCACCCTACATCCCTGTGTGTCTCTGAAACCCATCACCCCACAGCCCTGTGTGTCTCAGAAACCCATCATCACTCCGCATTCCTGTTTGACACGGAAAATTATCACTCCACATCCCTGTGTGTCTCTGAATCTCACCATTATCCCACATCCCTGTGTGTCTCTGAAACCCACCATCACCCCACATCCCTGGGTGTCCCTGAAAATCATCACCCCACAGCACTGAGTGCCTCTGAAACCACACATCACCCCACATCCCTGTGTGTCTCAGAAACCCACCATCACTCCGCATTCCTGTTTCACACGGAAAATTATCACTCCACATCCCTGTATGTCACGGAAACCCACCACTCCACATCCCTGTGTTTCTCTGAAACCCACCATCACCCCTCATCCCTGTGTGTCTCTGAAACTGTCCAACATCACACATCCCTTTGTGTCTCTGAAACTGTCCACCACCCCACATCCCTGTGTGTCAATGAAACTGTCCATTACTCCACATCCATGTGTGTCACTGAAACCCACCATCACCCACATCCCTGTGTGTCTCTGAAATTCTCCATCACCTCACCTCCCTGTGTGTCTCTGAAACCCATCAACCGACATCCCTGTGTGTCTCTGAATCTCACCATCACCCCACATCCCTGAGTGTATCTGAAACCCTCCATCTCCCCACATCCCTGTTTGTCTCTGAAACCTTCCATTACTCCACATCCCTGCGTGTCTCTGAAACCCACCACCCCACATCCCTGTGTGTCTCTGAAACCTACCATCACCCCACATCCCTGTGTGTCTCTGAAAATGAACATCACCCCACATCCCTGTGTGCCTCTGAAACGCTCCATCACCCCACATCCCTGTGTGTCTCTCAAACCCATCGCCCCACATCTCTGTGTCTCTCTGAAGCTGTCCATCACCCCACATCCCTGTGTGTCTCTGAAACCAATCACACCACATCCCTGTGTGTCTCTGAAACCCTCCATCACCCCACATCCCTGTGTGTCTCTGAAACCCAACATCAGCCCACATCCCTGTGGACTCTGAAACCCATCACCCCACAGCCCTGTGTGTCTCTGGAACCCACCATCACTCCACATCCCTGTGTGTCTCTGAAACCCATCACCCCACATCCGTGTGTGTCTCTGAAACCCACCATCACCCCACATCCCTGTGTGTCCATGAAACCCATCACCCCACATCACTGTGTGTCTCTGAAACCCACCATCATCCGACATCCCTGAGTGTCTCTGAAACCCAGTATCACCCCTCATCACTGAGTGTCTCTGAAACCCATCACACCACATCCCTGAGTGTCTCTGAAACCCACAATCATCCCACATCCCTCTGTGTCTCTGAAACTGTCCATCACCCCACATCCCAGTGAGTCTCTGAAATCCACCATCACCACAAATCCCTGTGTGCGTCTGAAACCTAACATCACCCCACATCCCTGTGTGTCTCTGAAACCTAACATCACCCCACATCCCTGTGTGTCTATGAAACCTAACATCACCCCACATCCCTGTGTGTCTCTGAAACCCTCCATCACGCCACATCCCTGTGTGCCTCTCGAACCCATCACCGCACTACCCTCTGTGCCTCTGAAACCGACCATCACCCGACACCCCTGTGTGTCTCTGAAACTGTCCAACATCACACATCCCTGTGTGTCTCTGAAAGGGTCCACCACCCCACATCCCTGTGTGTCAATGAAACTGTCCATTACTCCACATCCATGTGTGTCACTGAAACAAACCATCACCCACATCCCTGTGTGTCTCTGAAACCCTCCATCACCCTACATCCCTGTGTGTCTCTGAAACGCAACACGCTTCATCCCTGTGTGTCTCTGAAACTCAACATCACCTCACATCCCTGTGTGTCTCTGAAACCAACCATCACCCCACATCCCTGTGTCTCTGAAATCCACAATCACCCCACATCCCTGTGTCTCCATGAAACCCATCACCCAACATCACTGTGTATCTCTGAAACCCACCATCACCCCATATCCCTGTGTCTCTGAAACCCATCACAACACAGCCCTGTGTATCTCTGAAACCCACTATCACCCCATATCCCTGTGTGTCTCTGAAACCCACCATCACTCGACATCCCTGTGTTTCTCTGAGACCCACCATCACCCCACGTCCCCGTGTCTCTGAAACCCACCATCACCCCACATCCCTGTGTGTCTCTGAAACCCACCATCACCCCACACCCTGTGTGTCTCTGAAACCCAACAACAGCCCACATCCCTGTGTGACTCTGAAACCCATCACCCCACCGCCCTGTGTGTCTTTGGAACCCACCATCACTCCACATCCCTGTGTGTCTCTGAAACCCATCACCCCACATACCTGTGTGTCTCTGAAATTCTCCATCACCCCACATCCCTGTGTGTCTCTGAAATCCATCACCCCTCATCCCTGTGTGTCTCTGAATCTCACCATCACCCCACATCCCTGTGTGTCTCTGAAACCCTCCAACACTCCACATCCCTGTGTGTCTCTGAAACCCTCAAGTACTCCACATCCCTGTATGTCTCGGAAACCCACCACCCCACATTCCTGTGTTTCTCTGAAACCCACGATCACCCCACATCCCTGTGTGTCTCTGAAACTATCCAACATCACACATCCCTGTGTGTCTCTGACACTGTCCACCACCCCACTTCCCTGTGTGTCAATGAAACTGTCCATTACTCCACATCCATGTGTGTCACTGAAACCCACCATCACCCACATCCCTGTGTGTCTCTGAAACCCTCCATCACCCTAGATCCCTGTGTGTCTCTGAAACCCATCAACACACATCGCTGTGTGTCTCTGAAACTGTCCATCATCCCACATCGCTGTGTGTCTGTGAAACTGTCCATCACCCCACATCCCGGTGTGTCTCTGAAACCCACCATCACTCCAGATCCCTGTGTGTCTCTGACACTGTCCACCACCCCACATCCCTGTGTGTCAATGAAACTGTCCATTACTCCACATCCATGTGTGTCACTGAAACCCACCATCACCCACATCCCTGTGTGTCTCTGAAACCCTCCATCACCCTAGATCCCTGTGTGTCTCTGAAACCCATCAACACACATCGCTGTGTGTCTCTGAAACTGTCCATCATCCCACATCGCTGTGTGTCTGTGAAACTGTCCATCACCCCACATCCCGGTGTGTCTCTGAAACCCACCATCACTCCAGATCCCTGTGTGTCTCGGAAACCCACCATCACCCCACATCCATGCATGTCTCTGAAACCCATCAGCACACATCCCTGTGTGTCTCTGAAACCCATCACAACACATCCCTGTGTGTCTCTGAAACCCATCACCCCACATCCGTGTGTGTCTCTGAAACCCATGAGCACACAGCCCTGTGTGTCTCTGAAACCCACCATCACTCCAGATCCCTGTGTGTCTCTGAAACCCACCATCACCCCACATCCATGCATGTCTCTGAAACTGTCTATAACCCCACATCCCTGTGTGTCTCCGAAACTGTCCATAATCCTAGATCCCTTTGTGTCTCTGAAACCCATCACCCCACATCCGTGTGTGTCTCTGAAACCAACCATCACCCCACATCCCTGTATGTCTCTGAAACCCATCACCCCACATCCCTGAGAGTCTCTGAAACCCACCATCACCCCACATCCTTGTGTGTCTCTCAAACCCTACACCACACATCCCTGTGTGTCTCTGAAACCCACCATCACCCCACATCCCTGTGTGTCTCTGAAAACGAACATCACCCCACACCCCTGTGTGTCTCTGAAATCCTCCATCACCCCACATCCCTGTGTGTGACTCAAACCCATCACCCCTCATCATTGTGTGTCTCTGAAACTGTCCATAACCCCACATCCCTGTGTGTCTCTGAAACTGTCCATAACCCCAGATCCCTGTGTGTCTCGGAAACTGTCCATAACCCCACATCCCTGTGTCTCTGAAACTCACCATCAGCCCACATCCCTGTGTGTCTCTGAAACCCACCATCATTCGACATCCCTGTGTTTCTCTGAAACCCACCATCTCCCCACATCCCTGTGTGTCTCTGAAACCCAGCATCACCCCACACCCTGTGTGTCTCTGAAACCCAACAACAGTCCACATCCCTGTGTGACTCTGAACCCCATCACCCCACAGCCCTGTGTGTCTCTGGAACCCACCATCACTCCACATCCCTGTGTGTCTCTGAAACCCATCACCCCACATACCTGTGTGTCTCCGAATCTCACCATCACCCCACATCCCTGTCTGTCTCTGAAACCTTCCAACACCCCACATCCCTGTGTGTCTCTGAAACCCTCAAGTACTCCATATCCCTGTGTGTCTCTGAAACTGTCCAACATCACACATCCCTGTGTGTCTCTGAAACTGTCCATCACCCCACATCCCTGTGTGTCAATGAAAATGTCCATTACTCCACATCCATGTGTGTCACTGAAACCCACCATCACCCACATCCCTGTGTGTCTCTGAAACCCTCCATCACGCTACATCCCTGTGTGTCTCTGAAACCCATCACCACACATCCCTGTGTGTCTCTGAAACACATCACCCCACATTCGTGTGTGTCTCTGAAACCCATGAACACACATCCCTGTGTGTCTCTGAAACTGTCTATAACCCCACATCCCTGTGTGTCTCTGAAACTGTCCATATTCCTAGATCCCTGTGTGTCTCTGAAACCCATCACCCCACATCCGTGTGTGTCTCTGAAATCCACCATCACCCGACATCCCTGTGTGTCTATAAAACCCTCCATCACCCCACATCCGTGTGTGTATCTGAAACCAACCATCACCCCACATCCCTGTGAGTCTCTGAAACCCACCTTCACCCCACATCCTTGTGCGTCTCTCAAACCCTACACCACACATCCCTGTGTGTCTCTGAAAACCACCATCACCCAACATCCCTGTGTGTCTCTGAAAACGAACATCACCCCACATCCCTGTGTGTCTCTGAAATCCTCCATCACCCCACATCCCTGTGTGTGACTCAAACCCATCACCCCTCATCACTGTGTGTCTCTGAAACTGTCCATAACCCCACATCCCTGTGCGTCTCTGAAACTGTCCATAACCCCAGATCCCTGTGTGTCTCGGAAACTGTCCATAACCCCACATCCCTGTGTCTCTGAAACTCACCATCAGCCCACATCCCTGTGTGTCTCTGAAACCCACTATCACCCCACATCCCTGAGTGTCTCTGAAACCCACCATCGCCCGACATCCCAGTGTGTCTCTGGAACCCACCATCACCCCACGTCCCCGTGTCTCTGAAACCCACCATCTCCCCACATCCCTGTGTGTCTCTGAAACCCACCATCACCCCACACCCTCTGTGTCTCTGAAACCCACCATCACCCCACATCCCTGTGTGTCTCTGAAACCCACCATCACCCCACATCCCTGTGTGTCCATGAAACCCATCACCCCACATCACTGTGTGTCTCTGAAACGAACCATCATCCGACATCCCTGTGTGTCTCTGAAACGCAACACGCTTCATCCCTGTGTGTCTCTGAAACTCAACATCACCTCACATCCCTGTGTGTCTCTGAAGCCCATCACAACACATCCGTGTCTCTGAAACCCATCACCCCACATCCCTGTGAGTCTCTGAAATCCACCATCACCACAAATCCCTGTGTGCGTCTGAAACCTAACATCACCCCACATCCCTGTGTGTCTCTGAAACCTAACATCACCCCACATCCCTGTGTGTCTCTTAAACCCTCCATCACGCCACATCCCTGTGTGCCTTTCGAACCCATCACCCCACATCCCTGTGTGTCTCCGAAACCCATCAACACACATCCCTCAGTGTCTCTGAAACCCACCATTACCAAACATCCCGGTGTATCTCTGAAACACATCACCCCACATCCCTATGTGTCTGTGAAACGAACATCAACCCACATCCCTGTGTGTCTCTGAAACCCATCACCCCACATCCGTGTGTGTCTCTGAAACCCACCATCACCCCACATCCCTCTGTGTCCATGAAACCCATCACCCCACATCACTGTGTGTCTCTGAAACCCACCATCATCCGACATCCCTGAGTGTCTCTGAAACCCAGCATCACCCCTCATCACTGAGTGTCTCTGAAACCCATCACACCACATCCCTGAGTGTCTCTGAAACCCACAATCATCCCACATCCCTGTGTGTCTCTGAAACTGTCCATCACCCCACATCCCTGTGAGTCTCTGAAATCCACCATCACCACAAATCCCTGTGTGCGTCTGAAACCTAACATCACCCCACAGCCCTGCGTGTCTCTGAAACCCACGATCACCCCACATCCGTCTGTCTTTGAAAATCACCATCACCCCACATCCCTGTGTGTCTCTGAAACCCACCATCACCCGACATCCCTGTGTGCCTCTGAAACCCACCATCACACCACGTCCCCGTGTCTCTGAAACCCACCATCTCCCCACATCCCTGTGTGTCTCTGAAACCCACCATCAGTCCACACGCTGTGTGTCTCTGAAACCCCACAACACCCCACATCCCTGTGTGTCGCTGAAACCCATCACCCCACATCCCTCTGTGTCTCTGAAACCTAACATCACCCCACATCCCTGTGTGTCTCTGAAACCCTCCATCATGCCACATCCCTGTGTGCCTCTCGAACCCATCACCCCACTACCCTGTGTGCCTCTGAAACCCACCATCACCCCACGTCACCGTGTCTCTGAAACTCACCATAGGCCCACATCCCTGTGTCTCTGAAACCCACCATCACCCCACATCCCTGTGTGTCTCTGAAACCCAACATCAGCCCACATCCCTGTGTGACTCTGAAACCCATCACCCCACAGCCCTCTGCGTCTCTGAAACCCACCATCACTCCACATCCCTGTGTGTCTCTGAAACCCATCACCCAACATCCGTGTTTCTGAAATCCAACATCACCCCACATCCCTGTGTCTCCATAAAACCCATCACCAACATCACTGTGTATCTCTGAAACCCACCATCACCCCATATCCCTGTGTCTCTGAAACCCATCACAACACAGCACTGTGTATTTCTGAAACCCAACATCACCCCATATCCTTGTGTGTCTCTGAAACCCACCATCACCCGACATCCCTGTGTTTCTCTGAGACCCACCATCACACCACGTCCCCGTGTCTGTGAAACCCACCATCTCCCCACATCCCTGTGTGTCTCTGAAACCCACTATCACCCCACATCCCTGTGTGTCTCCGAAACCCATCAACACACATCCCTGAGTGTCTCTGAAACCCACCATTACCAAACATCCCGGTGTATCTCTGAAACACATCACCCCACATCCCTGTGTGTCTGTGAAACGACCATCAACCCACATCCCTGTGTGTCTCTGAAACCCACCATCACCCCACATCCCTGTGTGTCTCTGAAACCCACCATCACCAGACATCCCTGTGTGTCTCTGAAACCCATCAACACACATCCCTGTGAGTCTCTGAAACTCACCATCACACCACATCCCTGTGTGTCTCTGAAACTGTCTATAACCCCACATCCCTGTGTGTCTCTGAAACTGTCCATAACCCCAGATCCCTGTGTGTCTCTTTAACCCACCACCCCACATCCCTGTGTGTCTCTGAAACCCACCATCACCACACATCCCTGTGTGTCTCTGAAACCCATCACACCACATCCCTGTGTGTCTCTGAAACCCACAATCACCCCACATCCGTGTGTGTCTCTGAAACTGTCCATAACCCCAGATCCCTGTGTGTCTCTTAAACACACCACCCCACATCCGTGTGTGTCTCTGAAACCCACAATCACCCGACATCCCTGAGTGTGTCTGAAACCCTCCATCACCCCACATCCCAGTGTGGCTCTGAAACCCACCATCACCACACATCCCTGTGTGTCTCTGAAACCCATCACACCATATCCCTGTGTGTCTCTGAAACCCACAATCACCCCACATCCCTGTGTGTCTCTGAAACTGTCCATAACCCCAGATCCCTGTGTGTCTCTGAAACCCATCACCCCACATCTGTGTGTGTCTCTGAAACCCACCATCACCCGACATCCCTGTGTGTCTCAGAAACCCTCCATCACCCCACATCAGTGTGTGTCTCTGAAACCATCACCCCACATCCCTGTATGTCTCTGAAACCCATCACCCCAATTCCCTGTGTGTCTCTGAAACCCACCATCACCACACATCCCTGTGTGTCTCTGAAACCCATCACACCACATCCCTGTGTGTCTCTGAAACCCACAATCACCCCACATCCGTGTGTCTCTGAAACTGTCCATCACACCGCAACCCTGTGAGTCTCTGAAACCCACCATCACCCAACATCCCTGTGTCTCTCTCAAACCCTTCACCACACATCCCTGTGTGTCTCTGAAACCATCACCCCACATCCCTGTGTGTCTCTGAAACTGTCCAACATCACACATCCCTGTGTGTCTCTGAAACTGTCTATAACCCCACATCCCTGTGTGTCTCTGAAACCCACCACGCTTCATCCCCGTGTGTCTCTGAAACTCACCATCACCCCACATCCCTGTGTGTCTCTGAAACCAACCATCACCCCACATCCCTGTGTCTCCGAAACCCTCAAGTACTCCACATCCCTGTGTGTGTCTGAAACCCTCCATCACCCCACATCCCAGTGTGGCTCTGAAACCCACCATCACCACACATCCCCGTGTGTCTCTGAAACCATCACCACACATCCCCGTGTGTCTCTGAAACCATCAACCCACATCCCCGTGTGTCTCTGAAAACGAACATCACCCCACATCCCTGTGTGTCTCTGAAATCCTCCATCACCCCACATCACTGTGTGTCTCTGAAACTGTCCATAACCCCACATCCCTGTGTATCTCTGAAACTGTCCATAACCCCACATCCCTGTGTGTCTCTGAAACTGTCCATAACCCCACATCCCTGTGTGTCTCTGAAACCCTCCATCACCCCACATCCCTGTGTGTCTCTGAAACCCACCATCACCCGACATCCCTGTGTGTCTCTGAAACCCACCATCACCCCACGTCCCCGTGTCTCTGAAACCCACCATCTCCCCACATCCTGTGTGTATCTGAAACCCATCACCCCACAGCCCTGTGTGTCTCTGGAACCCACCATCACTCCACATCCCTGTGTGTCTCTGAAACCCATCACCCCACATCCGTGTGTGTCTCTGAAACCCACCATCACCCCACATGCCTGTGTGTCCATGAAACCCATCACCCCACATCACTGTGTGTCTCTGAAACCCAACATCATCCGACATCCCTGTGTGTCTCTGAAACCCAGCGTCACCCCTCATCACTGAGTGCCTCTGAAACCCATCACACCACATCCCTGTGTGTCTCTGAAACCCACCACGCTTCATCCCTGTGTGTCTCTGAAACTCACCATCACCCCACATCCCTGTGTGTCTCTGAAACCAACCATCACACCACATCCCTGTGTGTCTCTGAAACCCACCACCCCACATCCCTGTGTTTCTCTGAAACCCACCATCACCCCACATCCCTGTGTGTCTCTGAAACTGTCCAACATCACACATCCCTGTGTGTCTCTCAAACTGTCTATAACCCCACATCCCTGTGTGTCTCTGAAACCCACCACGCTTCATCCCTGTGTGTCTCTGAAACTCACCATCACCCCACATCCCTGTGTGTCTCTGAAACCAACCATCACACCACATCCCTGTGTGTCTCTGAAACCCACCACCCCACATCCCTGTGTTTCTCTGAAACCCACCATCACCCCGCATCCCTGTGCGTCTCTGAAAATAATCATCACCCCACATCCCTGTGTGCCTCTGAAACGCTCCATCACCCCACATCCCTGTGTGTCTCTCAAACCCATCGCCCCACATCTCTGTGTCTCTCTGAAGCTGTCCATCACCCCACATCCCTGTGTGTGTCTGAAACCAATCACACCACATCCCTGTGTGTCTCTGAAACCCTCCATCACCCCACATCCCTGTGTGTCACTGAAACCCAACATCACCCCACGTCCCCGTGTCTCTTAAACCCACCATCTCCCCACATCCCTGTGTGTATCTGAAACCCACCATCACCCCACACCCTGTGTGTCTCTGAAACCCACCATAGGCCCGCATCCCTGTGTCTCTGAAACCCACCATCACCCCACATCCCTGTGTGTCTCTGAAATCCAACATCAGCCCACATCCCTGTGTGACTCTGAAACTCATCACCCCACAGCCATGTGTGTCTCTGGAACCCACCATCACTCCACATCCCTGTGTGTCTCTGAAACCCATCACCCCACATCCGTGTATGTCTCTGAAACCCACCATCACCCCACATCCCTGTGTGCCCATGAAACCCATCACCCCACATCACTGTGTGTCTCTGAAACCCAACATCATCCGACATCCCTGTGTGTCTCTGAAACCCAGCGTCACCCCTCATCACTGAGTGCCTCTGAAACCCATCACACCACATCCCTGTGTGTCTCTGAAATCCACCATCACCACAAATCCCTGCGTGTGTCTGAAACCTAACATCACCCCACATCCCTGTGTGTCTCTGAAACTGTCTATAACTCAACATCACTGTGTATCTCTGAAACCCACCACGCTTCATCACTGTGTGTCTCTGAAACTCACCATCACCCCACATCCCTGTGTGTCTCTGAAACCAACCATCACACCACATCCTTGTGTGTCTCTGAAACCCACCACCCCACATCCCTGTGTTTCTCTGAAACCCACCATCACCCCACATCCCTGTGTGTCTCTGAAACTGTCCAACATCACACATCCGTGTGTGTCTCTGAAACTGTCTATAACCCCACATCCCTATGTGTCTCTGAAACCCACCACGCTTCATCCCTGTGTGTCTCTGAAACTCACCATCACCCCACATCCCTGTGTGTCTCTGAAACCAACCATCACCCCACATCCCTGTGTCTCTGAAACCCTAAAGTACTCCACATCCCTGTATGTCTCGGAAACCCACCACCCCACATCCCTGTGTTTCTCTGAAACCCACCATCATCCCACATCCCTGTGTGTCTCTGAAACTGTCCAACATCACACATCCCTTTGTGTCTCTGAAACTGTCCACCACCCCACATCCCTGTGTGTCAATGAAACTGTCCATTACTCCACATCCATGTGTGTCACTGAAACCCACCATCACCCACATCCCTGTATGTCTCTGAAATTCTCCATCACCCCACCTCTCTGTGTGTCTCTGAAACCCATCAACCGACATCCCTGTGTGTCTCTGAATCTCACCATCACCCCACATCCCTGAGTGTATCTGAAACCCTCCATCTCCCCACATCCGTTTGTTTCTGAAACCTTCCATTACTCCACATCCCTGCGTGTCTCTGAAACCCACCACCCCACATCCCTGTGTGTCTCTGAAACCCACCATCACCCCACATCCCTGTGTGTCTCTCAAACCCATCGCCCCACATCTCTGTGTCTCTCTGAAGCTGTCCATCACCCCACATCCCTGTGTGTCTCTGAAACCAATCACACCACATCCCTGTGTGTCTCTGAAACCCTCCATCACCCCACATCCCTGTGTGTCACTGAAACCCACCATCACCCTACATCCCTGTGTGTCTCTGAAACCCATCACACCACAGCCCTGTGTGTCTCAGAAACCCACCATCACTTCGCAATCCTGTTTGACACGGAAAATTATCACTCCACATCCCTGTGTGTCTCTGAATCTCACCATTATCCCACATCCCTGTGTGTGTCTGAAACCCACCATCACCCCACATCCCTGGGTGTCCCTGAAAATCATCACCCCACAGCACTGAGTGCCTCTGAAACCACACATCACCCCACATCCCTGTGTGTCTCAGAAACCCACCATCACTCCGCATTCCTGTTTGACACGGAAAATTATCACTCCACATCCCTGTATGTCTCGGAAACCCACCACCCCACATCCCTGTGTTTCTCTGAAACCCACCATCACCCCACATCCCTGTGTGTCTCTGAAACTGTCCAACATCACACATCCCTTTGTGTCTCTAAAACTGTCCACCACCCCACATCCCTGTGTGTCAATGAAACTGTCCATTACTCCACATCCATGTGTGTCACTGAAACCCACCATCACCCACATCCCTGTGTGTCTCTGAAATTCTCCATCACCCCACCTCCCTGTGTGTCTCTGAAACCCATCAACCGACAGCCCTGTGTGTCTCTGAAACCCACCATTACCAAACATCCCGGTGTATCTCTGAAACACATCACCCCACATCCCTGTGTGTCTGTGAAACGACCATCAACCCACATCCCTGTGTGTCTCTGAAACCCACCATCACCACACATCCCTGTGTGTCTCTGAAACCCATCACACCACATCCCTGTGTGTCTCTGAAACCCACAATCACCCCACATCCCTGTGTGTCTCTGAAACTGTCCATAACCCCAGATCCCTGTGTGTCTCTGAAACCCATCACCCCACATCTGTGTGTGTCTCTGAAACCCACCATCACCCGACATCCCTGTGTGTCTCTGAAACCCTCCATCACCCCACATCAGTGTGTGTCTCTGAAACCATCACCCCACATCCCTGTATGTCTCTGAAACCCATCACCCCAATTCCCTGTGTGTCTCTGAAACCCATCACACCACATCCCTGTGTGTCTCTGAAACCCACAATCACCCCACATCCGTGTGTCTCTGAAACTGTCCATCACCCCGCAACCCTGTGAGTCTCTGAAACCCACCATCACCCAACATCCCTGTGTCTCTCTCAAACCCTTCACCACACATCCCTGTGTGTCTCTGAAACCATCACCCCACATCCCGGTGTGTCTCTGAAACTGTCCAACATCACACATCCCTGTGTGTCTCTGAAACTGTCTATAACCCCACATCCCTGTGTGTCTCTGAAATCCACCACGCTTCATCCCTGTGTGTCTCTGAAACTCACCATCACCCCACATCCCTGTGTGTCTCTGAAACCAATCATCACCCAACATCCCTGTGTCTCTGAAACCCTCAAGTACTCCACATCCCTGTATGTCTCGGAAACCCACCACCCCACATCCCTGTGTGTCTCTGAAACTGTCCATCACCCAACATCCCTGTGTGTCTCTGAAACCCTCAAGTACTCCACATCCCTGTGTGTGTCTGAAACCCTCCATCACCCCACATCCCAGTGTGGCTCTGAAACCCACCATCACCACACATCCCTGTGTGTCTCTGAAACCCATCACACCACATCCCTGTGTGTCTCTGAAACCCACAATCACCCCACATCCCTGTGTGTCTCTGAAACTGTCCATAACCCCAGATCCCTGTGTGTCTCTGAAACCCATCACCCCACTTCTGTGTGTGTCTCTGAAACCCACCATCACCCGACATCCCTGTGTGTCTCTGAAACCTTCCATCACCCCACATCAGTGTGTGTCTCTGAAACCATCACCCCACATCCCTGTATGTCTCTGAAACCCATCACCCCAATTCCCTGTGAGTCTCTGAAACCCACCATCACCACACATCCCTGCGTGTCTCTGAAACCCATAACACCACATCCCCGTGTGTCTCTGAAACCATCAACCCACATCCCCGTGTGTCTCTGAAAACGAACATCACCCCACATACCTGTTTGTCTCTGAAATCCTCCATCACCCCACATCACTGTGTGTCTCTGAAACTGTCCATAACCCCACATCCCTGTGTATCTCTGAAACTGTCTATAACCCCACATCACTGTGTGTCTCTGAAACTGTCCATAACCCCACATCCCTGTGTGTCTCTGAAACCCTCCATCACCCCACATCCCTGTGTGTCTCTGAAACCCACCATCACCCGACATCCCTGTGTGTCTCTGAAACCCACCATCACCCCACGTCCCCGTGTCTCTGAAACCCACCATCTCCCCACATCCCTGTGTGTATCTGAAACCCACCATCACCCCACACCCTGTGTGTCTCTGAAACCCACCATAGGCCCGCATCCCTGTGTCTCTGAAACCCACCATCACCCCACATCCCTGTGTGTCTCTGAAACCCAACATCAGCCCACATCCCTGTGAGACTCTGAAACCCGTCACCCCACAGCCCTGTGTGTCTCTGGAACCCACCATCACTCCACATCCCTGTGTGTCTCTGAAACCCATCACCCCACATCCGTGTGTGTCTCTGAAACCCACCATCACCCCACATGCCTGTGTGTCCATGAAACCCATCACCCCACATCACTGTGTGTCTCTGAAACCCAACATCATCCGACATCCCTGTGTGTCTCTGAAACCCAGCGTCACCCCTTATCACTGAGTGCCTCTGAAACCCATCACACCACATCCCTGTGTGTCTCTGAAACCCACAATCACCCAACATCCCTGTGTGTCTCTGAAACTGTCCATCACCCCACTTCCCTGTGAGTCTCTGAAATCCACCATCACCACAAATCCCTGTGTGTGTCTGACACCTAACATCACCCCACATCCCTGTGTGTCTCTGAAACTGTCTATAACCCCACATCCCTGTGTGTCTCTGAAACCCAGCGTCACCCCTCATCACTGAGTGCCTCTGAAACCCATCACACCACATCCCTGTGTGTCTCTGAAACCCACAATCACCCAACATCCCTGTGTGTCTCTGAAACTGTCCATCACCCCACTTCCCTGTGAGTCTCTGAAATCCACCATCACCACAAATCCGTGTGTGTCTGAAACCTAACATCACCCCACATCCCTGTGTGTCTCTGAAACTGTCTATAACCCCACATCCCTGTGTGTCTCTGAAACCCACCACGCTTCATCCCTGTGTGTCTCTGAAACTCACCATCACCCCACATCCCTGTGTGTCTCTGAAACCAACCATCACACCACATCCCTGTGTGTCTCTGAAACCCACCACCCCACATCCCTGTGTTTCTCTGAAACCCACC
>NW_027277806.1:0-24391 GCF_030028105.1 Mobula birostris
ACTAATATCCCAGTGGGAAGGTTTGTCCTCAAAAGGGGTCGTTGTGGTGTTTAAATTAGAGTTGCAGGGGGAAGAAAACCAGAATGCCTTAACAGATTGTGGAGTCATTGTCGGGACAGATGTTTTTCAGACCTCAGACAATGTCAGGAAGCAAAAAATAGAGCCTGCTGGGATTCATGATCTGAGCTGCGTACGTCTCAATACAGAAAGTACTGTACGAAAAGCAGGTGATCTCAGGGCAGGGTTCAACGCCTTGAAGCATGATATTTTAGCCATTCGTAAGGCTTGGGTGCAGAAGGGGCAGGTCTGTTAGCTCAACCTTCCTGTTTACCGCTGTTTATAGTCGAGCTAAGGCATATTTCACTTAGGCTGAGGGGCTGCTTTACTAGTCAGGGAAAACATCACAGCGGTACTCAGTTAGGGTACACTGAAGAACTCGTCTAGGTGAGGCTTTAGATAGATAGATAGATATACATCATAAATCCTAAGGGAAATTTGGTTTCGTTACAGCCGCACCAACCAAGAACAGAGTGTAAATATAGCAATACAAAATCCCCAACAATCAAACAACAAAATGCAAACTATGACAGATGGAAAATCAGTCCAGGACCAGTCTAGTGACTCAGGGTGTCTGACCCTCCATGGGAGAAATTGCAAGTTCGATAGCCACAGGCAGGAACGGCCTCCCGTGCCGCCAAGTGTTGTATCACGGTGGAATGTGGCCGAAGTCCAACAGTAAAAATTTCAATATCTAGTCTTCAAACACGTTCCTCGATCGTAATATACCCCGGATTGCACCATCCGTTGTTAGCCAGAACAGTAAGCACCCAGCTCCTTAACCCTTACCACTCTCAGTGCACTTCCTGTCAGCCGGGACAGTGTTACCCACCGAACTCCTCTTCTCCAAAAGTCTCTGTTGTCTCGACCCGGTCCTCTGTCCTCGGCTTTGTGATCCCTCTCTGCATCTTCTGCGTGTTCCCCTCCGGATTTCAGCAGGGGTGTCCGCCGCTCTGCTCGCTAAACTGGCCGGCATTTGCTGGTCCGTGGAATGCACAATGCGACCTTGCTGCTGTCCCGCGTGTCGGAATGCAACCATTTCCAGCGCTAAAGAAAACCCAAATAAAACTCTCTCTACCAGTATGTTAGAGAGGGTGCAACTTCGACGTGTTACAGTGAGAAAAAAAAAATAAAATAACGTAAATGAAAAAGTAAGAAGAAGAAAGTAAGAATAGATCGGAACGGCTGGACCAGGCTATATGCACGACCGGCGCATGCGCACCAGGATGTGTGGAGCTGAGGATTAAGAAAAGTATGAACTCACTCATGGGGCTACATTAACTACCACCTCAGATTCCTAGGGATTCAGAGGAACAAATCTGCAGAGAGTTCGGAATCTGTTGCATGAACCATCAGGTTGTGATATTGGGTGATTTAAACTTTGTTGGTATTGACTGTGAGCCTCACACTGTGAAAGGACCAGTGCGACAGTTTGTCAAATGTTTTCAAGACAGTTTCCTTAATCAGTAGGTATAACGTCCCAACGAGAGAGTGAAGTACTTGATATGTTCCTGCGGAATGGAACAAGGCACGGGACAGAAATGTGTGCAGATGGCCACTTTCCATCTAGTGATGGTAATGCCATTAGATACAAGGTTATTATGGAAAAGGGACAGACATGACTTGAGGTTTAGATTCGTATTGAGTTTTCGAACAATACGTGACGCAAATAGACCAGATAGCGTGTGTCTTTCACACCGGAATGGAAATGCCCTAGACGTGACATTAAAGAGGGGTATTCGCAGTATACCTGCCCGGCAGTATGCGCTTGCATTGGGCAGCGATGGTAGGGGTGAGCTGTGAGTGATGGGAAGGCTTCAATATGCGCCGGGCACCGAGAATGTGTGATGGGATGGTGTAGAGAGAGCATCGCTCTGTACTTGACTCCGGGATATTTTCATGGATTGGTGCGATGGGAGCATCCTTCCGTGTCTAACTTCGGGTGCGTGCAATGGGACGGTGTGGAGGGAGATTCACTCTGTGTCTGACCCCGGGAGTGCGTGATGGGACAGTGTGGAGGGAGCTTCACCATGTGTCTGACCCAGGGAGTGTGTGATGGGATGGTGTTGAGGGAGATTCACTATGTGTGTCTGACCCCGGGAGTGTGTGATCGGACGGTGTGGAGGGAGATTCACTCTGTGTGACCCCGGGAGTGTGTGATGGGACGGTTTGAGGGACCCTCAGTCTATGTCTGACCCTGGGTGTGTGTCATAAGACGTTGTGAAGGGAGATTCAAACCGTATCTGATGCAGGATCTATGTGATGGTTCGGTGCTGATGGAGATTCACTTTATTTCTGAGAGTGGAATTATATGATGAGATGGTGCAGAGGGAGCAGCACCCTGTGAAGACCCCAGAGGTGCGTGATAGGACGGAGTGGAGTGAGTTTCACTCCGTGTTTGATCCCGGGAGTGTGTGACGGGACGGTTGGCGGGAAACTCATTCTGTGTCTGACGCCGGTAATACGTGATGGGACAGTGTAGAGGGAATTTCACTCTACCTAACACTGGGAGTGTGTGTAGTGACGCTGTGGAATCAGGCTTCACTCTGCGTCCTGTTCTGGGAATGTGTGCGTCTGAGGGGCAGCGACACCTAGTGACTGAAATTGGGAATGTGCTATTCCTCGCGAGAAAGCTCGCGTCACTCTGAGGATCCTGACTGTGTGATGAGATGGTGCAGAGGGAGTTTGTCTCTGCATTTCCATCGGGAGTTTGTGATAGGACCCTGTGGAACGAGCTTTGCTGTCTGTCAGACACTGAGTCTGTTTCACGTGACAATGAGGAGGGATTTGACGTGACAATGAGGAGGGGTTTGACGTGACAATGAGGAGGGGTTTGACGTGACAATGAGGAGGGGTTTGACGTGACAATGAGGTGGGGTTTGACGTGACAATGAGGAGGCCAGTGATGTTGTGGGGATGGAACTGGACTCTCTGACGGTGGAGTCTGAAAGGAGGATGCTGTCCAAGTTGCATGCCATCTTGGACAATGTCTCCCATCCACTACATAATGTATTGGTTGGGCACAGGAGTACATTCAGAGACTCATTCCTCCGAGATGCAACACAGAGCGTCATTGGAAGTGATTCCTGCCTGTGTCCATCAAACTTTACAACTCCTCCCTTGGGGGTTCAGACATCCTGAGCCAATAGTCCGGTCCTGGACTTATTTTAAAATTTACTGGCATAATTTACATATTACTATTTAACTGTTTATGGTTCTATTATTATTTATTATTTATGGAGCAACTGTAACGAAAACCAATTTCCCCTGGGATTAATAAAGTCTGACTATGACTAGTCGCACTGTATCTGGCCCCCTGTAGAGTGCACATGGATGCTGCAGCGGTGGTGGAGGGAAGGGGTGGTGTTGGGGGGCAGCAGCTTCAATCTGCATCTGACAACGAGACTGCGCGATGGGACAGTGTGCATGGAACTTCATTTTGCACCTGACTCAGGAAGCGTGTGATGGTTTGGTGCACAGAGAGATTCACATTTTTTTCTGACCCCCGTGTGTTTGTGATGGCACAGTTTGGATGGGGCTTCACTCTGTGTCGATACATGGAGTGGAGTGATGGGATGGTGTGGTGGTAGACGCTAGAAGTGTGTGATGGGACAGTATGGAGGGTGCTTCATTCTGTGTCATTCCCCGGGAGAGTGTGATGGGACGGTGTGGAAGGAGTTTTACTGTGTCGGACCCCGGGAGTGAGTGATGTGACGGTGTAAACGGGAGCTTTAATCTGTGTCTCACACCGGGAGTGTGTAATGATGTAGGTGTTTGAAAAATTCCCTCTCGCCAGACTCCAGGAGTGTGTTATGAGACGGTGTGGAGGGAGCTTCACTCTGCGTCTGACCACTTGTAACTTACTTTTGAGGGAATCCTGCAATTCCATAAATCCCTTTGCACCGTAGAATTTCGATGTTTTTTTTCTGCATTTAGAAAGAAGTCTACACTTTATTTTCTTCTGTCAAAATGCGAGGTCACGCACCACTAGACACGGTGTTACATCAGCCACTAGTTTGCCCATTTATCTCTGCTACTTCAGCACTGTCTGTAGATGGGAAATGTTATGACCGAGCTGCACTGACTGTGGTTTCCCGATGAGGAAGTAAAACATCTGTTGCAGAGGGAGATGCACTGCCCGGGATTTGGAGCTTGTGGATAAGAACTGAGGAAATGATTGTGCTGAACTCTGAGCTGTTGTCAATAAACCGCAGCCAGATGTCGGTATTGCAATTGTACAGATGGTCCAAGACCCACTGGGGAGCAAATACGGTCGTGTTCGATTTGGCTACGAATAGCATGGGGAGGATACGTGACGAGGGATACAGGGAATTAGATTAAAGGGCAGGATCTCCACGTGTTGCTACACGTGCCACTGAACCCGGGGGGGGGGGGTTGCGATGCAGTGGAAGGGTCTTCACTGTCTCTAATCCTGGCAATAAGTGATGGGACTGTGAGTGGGGGAGCCTCACTCTCTGTCTGACACGAGGAGTCTGTGTTCAGACGGTGTGGAGAGAGCTTCAATCTTTTTCTGACCCTGGAGGATGTGCAGTGATGGTGTGGTGGGAGATTCACCGTGGATCTCACCACCGGCGTTTAGATTGGTGTGGAGGAAACTCAGTCTGTGTCTGACCAAGGAAAACTGTTTTGGGATGGTGTGGACGGACCTTCACCCTGAGCCTCAACTCGTGAATTTGTGATTGGTGTGGAGGGAGCTCACGGTGTGTCTGATTTCACAGAGTGTGTTGAGTGGTTGCTGAGTGAGCCTTACTCTGCCTCTGATCACGAGAGTGTGTGATGGCACAGCGTGGGACAGTGGACGGTCTACACTCTCCGTCTAAACACATGCGGGTGAGTTGGTACGGAGAGGGAGATTTACAGTTCCTTATTCCTGATTTCCACTACAAACGTGTTCGAAGGATTGGGTCAGATAGAAAGACCGGTTTTATTTCCTGTCCACGTTAGAAACATCTTACGCTGGAACGACGCAACAATGTTTAAACTTTAATTCAAGTCTCCTCGAAATGAGTTCAAAGCATGAAGCGATATGTGTCACACCACGACGAGAGATATCCACATGTCTCCCACGTCTACCAGGATGAGACAAATATTGATGGGTCACTCTGCGCCGACCCATCACACACTCCCGGGGTTCGACACAGAGTGAAGCCTCCTCCACACCGTCCCATCACACACTGCCGGGGTCAGACACAGAGTGAATCTCCCTCCGCAATGTCACAACACACACTCCCAGGGTCAGACACAGAGTGAAACTCCCTCCACACCGTCCCATCACACACTGCCGGGGTCAGACACAGAGTGAATCTCCCTCCACACCGTCCCATCACACACTGCCGGGGTCAGACACAGAGTGAATCTCCCTCCGCACCGTCCCGTCACACACTGCCGGGATCAGACACAGAGAGAAGTTTCTTAATCACCGTTCCATCACATACTCCCGGGGTCAGGCACCGAGTGAGGCTCCCACCGCACAGTCCCTTCACTCTCGCCAGGCCTCATACTCTGAATAGAGCTACATCCACCCCTGTCCAGCACACACTCCCGGGGCTAGACATAGAGAAAACCTCCTTCCGCACCGTCCAATCACACACTTCAGGGATGAGAGACTGAGTGAATCTCCCTCCACACCGTCCCATCACAGACTCCCGTGGTTTGATTGAGAATGAAGCTCCTGCTAGGCAATAATACACTAATTTTAATTCAACAGAATTTTGTTTCATTGTTGTCCGCTGTCCATACGGAAATTACTGGAGTGGAAAATGAGAATGGGTGAGGTTTGCTCTGACAGGGCACTGCTTTGTTGGAGTGTGTCAGCGACATTATGTTGGAGACTGACGTAGATCTCTGGGGAGCGAGTGGGTCGGTAGGATTAGATTGGAGACGGAAGGAAGAGTATCAGTGGGATTAGTATGGAGACTGGCACAGGGTCTGTGGGGAGAGAGTGGGTCACTGTGATTTGTTTGGAGACTGATACAGGTGAGAAGAGGGAGGCTCAATGAGAATAGTTTGGAGACTGACAGGGGGCTGCGGGGAGATCGCGGTGCAGTGTAATTAGTCTGGAGACTGACACGGGACAGTGCAGAGAGAATGGAGTGGTTGGAATATTTCGAGAAAACTCTTGGGGTTGTCTACTGGGTCTACTTTGCTTCTAGTGAGTCTGTTTAAACCTTCTTTGATAGGAAAGCGACCTTTAATGTCCTGTACAAGACATACTCCGGAAACATCGAATATATTGAATGTAAATCGTCCAGTCAGCATTCCTTTTGCAGTCGTGAAAAACACCATTTCATCTGCGATTCATCTGCCATTTCGGCTGCATCCTTGTTCTCGGATATTTCTGAAGAAATCCAGGATCTCTGTCGACAGCCACTGGGGGCGATTTGAATCAATTGACAACCCCTCTTTCATCCCGGTCTCTCACTCCCACTCTCACTCCCCCTTCATAACTGCCCTTCGCCCCTACTTAACTTCCCACTTCCTCTATCGCACCCTCCCTCTCAATCTGGCCCTCTCTTTTCTTTGGTCCTCCGACGTCCCTCTCTCAACCTATCTAGCCCAGCTCGCTCTCCCTCTCTCTCTCCCACTCACATCTCAATCCTGTGACCTCTGATTCTCGATTACCCGACCCTGGACAGAACGACTGTGCATACTCACCCTATCTGTGCCCCTCGTGGTTACATACATCTCTGTAAGGTCACCCCTACATTCCAAGGAATGAGGTCCTGACTTACCTCATCTGTCCATAACTCAGTTCCTCGAGTCCTGGCAACATCCTCGGCAATCTCCATCTGCATTGTTTCCAGCTGAATGGCATCTTTCCTGCAGCAGGGCACCCAAAACCGAACACCCTACTGCATGTGCGGGTTCACGGACGTCTCATACATCTGCAGCGTGAACCCCGCCCACCCCCCGCCACTCCAGTACTCAGTGTCCTGACGGATGAAGGCCAGTGTTCTAAATCTCCTGTCCACCTGTATCGCATGTTTTGTCCCAGATTCACGATCTGATTTATTGTCTGCGACTTGTACCACCTAAGATTTGCTCTTCTGCAGCATCAGTACGGCGCAAATAAGTAAAATTAATGTAAATTACAAAATAATAATAAATACCTCTAAAATGTCGAGTTTGTGCTTATGTAATGGAGCAGGAGAAGAAGGTGTTCCGGTGTTCCTGACTCATTAAGTTTTCACGCTTCCCCGATGGCAGTAATGAACACAGGCCATTTCCCGGGGGTGAGGATCCTCAGTGATGGATGCCGCCTTCTTGAGGATGGCATCGGCGGTGGGAGCGGTGGTGTTCGTGCCGGGGCTGGCTGAGACTACATCCTTCTGCAGCCTCTGGCCACCCTGGTCGTTTCCGACTCCACACCAGGCGGTGATGCGATGGTCAGAGCGCCCTCCAGCGGACATCCGCAGAAATTTGCTCCTGTTCAATGAGAGACCAAATCGTCACAAACTCCTGACGTGGCAACACCTTCTGTAACGAGGGAGCTCTGGATGATGGTCAACACAAGTGCAGAGTAAGGTCGGAATTAACTCAAACTGAGACTCAAAATAAACTAGACGGTAGTAACGAGATACAAACTGTAAACCACAAACCACAGTACTACGGTTGAGCACTGAGTGCTCAGCACAAGCCCTTTAATTACAGACACTCCAGGAAGGAATGTGACAGGAAAACATTGGCAGTCCGATTCTTAAAGGGTAGGTGACAGCTACGCACACTCCAAGTGAGTCCACACCAGAGCCCTAATATAAAATCTTTGCTCTGGAAATGAATGCTAACCTTGTGTGTGCCTTCCTCACCCCTCGGAGAATCCAGCCTGTTGGTCTGCAAAGGTTTTCAGAGTTCTTACAGGTACTCCTTCGGAACCCGATGCCCTGCGAGATTTCACCCACCTGAAAGATGATTCCTACATGGGCCGTCGAGACAAAGGTCACAGAAGAGAAGGGGGCGAGCAGAGCCAAACAATGTGCCCCTCTCCAACGTATTGTTCAACTGCAAGGTGACTTCCCAGCTAGAGTACTTACTCACCCGTAGCCCTCTCTGTCTCCGTCACCTCCTACCTCTCCGACACCTTGACCGTTTTCTCACCCTATCCCGCCTCTAAAATACACCCCGTCTCCGTGACTCCCAACCTCCTCTGCACCAATACCCATGTCAATCACTCCTTCTTCCCCTACTCACCCCCTTCCCGGTCTCTTTCAATCCTTCGCTCTTTGGCACCACTCACTGGTCTAGTCAACCTATCCCTTCTCTTCACCCTTGTCGGTCTCCCTGATCTGCTCGATCTTCTAAACCCCGCCAGTCTTTGTTATTACCAGCAGTCCCTGCACATTGTTACCAGCAGTCCCTGCACCCTTCGCTTCCTCCGTCAGCACCGTCCTCCCGTACGACCCACTTCGTCGTTAACCCCTCCTTCCCTGACGGCCAACATCACCGCAGTTATTCACGACGTACCCTTACTCCCCACCCTGGTTTCCGTCACCGCCTTCATTTTTCTACACACCCCGTTTTCACTCTGTTTCTCAACCCGGGAGCGTGTGTTAGGACGGTGTGGAGGGAGGTTCGCACACACTCACACACACACACACACACACACACACACACACACACACACCCACAGACACACACACGCACACACACATACACACACATACACACACACGCACACACACATACACACACATACACACACACACACACACATACACACACACACAGACACACACACACAGACACACACACGCACACACACATACACACACAAACACACACACACACACAGACACACACACGCACACACACACACACACAGACACACACACGCACACACACATACACACACAAACACACACACACTCATGCACATACACACACACACATACACACACACACACAAACACACACACACACACACACACACACACACACACACACACACGCACGCACATAGATTTAGAAACATAGAAACAAGAAAAACACAGAACACCTACAGCACAATACAGGCCTTTCGGACAACATATTTGTGCCAAACATGTCACTACCTGAGATATAACTAGGCTTGCCTATAATCCTCTACTTTTAAGGTCCATATACCCATCCAATGTCTCTAAAAGGCCCCTTCGTATCCGCCTCCACCACCGTTACCGGCAGCTCTTTACATTCACTCATCACACACTGAGTTAGAAAGAATACCCCTGACACTCCTCTGTACATACACCCCAAAACCTTAACCCTGTGCCCTCTTGTGGCAACCGTTTCAGCCCTGGGGAAAAAGCCTCTGACTATCCACACGATCAATGCCTCTTATCATCTTATACACCTCTATCAGGTCACCTCTCATCCTCCGTCACTCCAAGGAGAAAAGGCCGAGTTCACTCACCGTATTCTCATAAGGCATGTTCCCCAATCCAGGCAACATCCTTGTAAATCTCCTCTGCACCGTCTGTATGGTTTCCACATCCTCCCTGTACTGAGGTGACCAGAACTGAGCACAGTACTCCAAGTGGGGTCTGACCATGGTCCGATAGAGCTGCAACATTACCTCTCGACTCCTAAATTCAATTCCACGATTGATGAACCGTATCCCGTTTTAACCACAGAGTCAACCTGCGCTGCTGCTTTGAGCGCCCTATGGACTCGGACCCCAAGATCCCTCTGTTCCTCCACACGGCCAAGAGTCTTACCATTAATACTGTATTCTGACATCATATTGAACCACTTCATGTTTTTCTGCGTTGAACTCCAGCTGCCACTTCTCAGCCCAGTTTTGCATCCCATCAATGTCCCGCTGTAATCGCTGACAGCCCTTCACACTATCCACAGCACCTCCAACCTACTTGAGTCCCTGGGCTCTTGGAATCCCAACGTAATCTACAACAGAGCTTGACTTCTGCCGTGTGAACACTAGGGGGCAGCACAGACTGCAGGCCGCGCCACTCCGCCCCCACGTCGTGCAGCTCCTTCATTTCCTCTGCCAGCGAGCAGCTCTCTCTGTTTACACCGGAACGGGAGTGGAACTAATATCCCAGCGGGAAAGTTTGTTATTTGAAAGTGGGAGTGGAGGGGTTTAAACTAGAGCTTCAGGGGGATGAAAACCAGACCGCCTTAGCAGACAGCAGAGTGGTTGTTGGGGCAGATATTGTTAAGACCTCAGACAAAGTCAGAAAGCAAAAGGTTGAGCCTGCTGGGACTCATGTTCTGAGCAGCGTACATTTCAATGCAGGAAGTGTTGTACGAAAGGCAGATGACCTCAGTGCAGGTGCCAACGACCAGAGGCGTGATATTTTAGCCGTTTGTGAGAGTTGGTTGCAAGAGGGGCAGGTCTGTTAGCTCTATATTCCAGTTTACCACTTTTTGTTTTGTTGTCATGCTAATTCGGAAATAGTTCAGGGTGAGGAGCTGCTATACAAGTCGTTAACAATAGGACGGCGGTGCTCCGTTATTACAGCCTGGAGAACTCGTCCAGGTGAAACTTTGAAGTTGGAACTAAGGATTAAGAAAGTTATGAACTCGGACATTGGGCTACATTGGATACAAGGTAATTCGGGAAATGGATAGGTCTGACCTCGGGTTCAGTTTCGACTTCAGGTTTATATCAATAGGAGACGCAAACAGACGAGATAGCGTGTAACATTTACCCCCCGGGTGGCCCAACGTCGGTGGTGGGGAAACTGCTGGAGTCAGTTATCAAAGATGTGATAACAGCACATTTGGAAAGCGGTGAAATCATCGGACAAAGTCAGCATGGATTTGTGAAGGGAAAATCATGTCTGACGAATCGAATTGAATTTTTTGAGGATGTAACTAGTAGAGTGGATAGGGGAGAACCAGTGGATGTGGTATATTTGGATTTTCAAAAGGCTTTTGACAAGGTCCCACACAGGAGATTAGTGTGCAAACTTAAAGCACATGGTATTGGGGGTAAGGTATTGATGTGGATGGAGAATTGGTTAGCAGACAGGAAGCAAAGAGTGGGAATAAACGGGACCTTTTCAGAATAGCAGGCAGTGACTAGTGGGGTACCGCAAGGCTCAGTGTTGGGACCCCAGTTGTTTACAATATATATTAATGACTTGGATGAGGGAATTAAATGCAGCATCTCCAAGTTTGCGGATGACACGAAGCTGGGTGGCAGTGTTAGCTGTGAGGAGGATGCTAAGAGGATGCAGAGTGACTTGGGTAGGTTGGGTGAGTGGGCAAATTCATGGCAGATGCAATTTAATGTGGATAAATGTGAAGTTATCCACTTTGGTAGCAAAAATAGGAAAACAGATTATTATCTGAATGGTGGCCGATTAGGAAAAGGGGAGGTGCAACGAGACCTGGGTGTCATTATACACCAGTCATTGAAAGTGGGCATGCAGGTACAGCAGGCGGTGAAAAAGGCGAATGGTATGCTGGCATTTATAGCGAGAGGATTTGAGTACAGGAACAGGGAGGTACTACTGCAGTTGTACAAGGCCTTGGTGAGACCACACCTAGAGTATTGTGTGCAGTTTTGGTCCCCTAATCTGAGGAAAGACATCCTTGCCACAGAGGGAGTACAAAGAAGGTTCACCAGATTGATTCCTGGGATGGCAGGACTTTCATATGAAGAAAGACTGGATGAACTGGGCTTGTACTCGTTGGAATTTAGAAGATTGAGGAGGGATCTGATTGAAACGTATAAAATCCTAAAGGGATTGGACAGGCTAGATGCAGGAAGATTGTTCCCGATGTTGGGGAAGCCCAGAACAAGGGGTCACAGTTTGAGGATAAAGGGGAAGCCTTTTAGGACCGAGATTAGGAAAAACTTCTTTACTCAGAGAGTAGTGAATCTGTGGAATTCTCTGCCACAGGAAGCAGTTGAGGCCAGTTCATTGGCTATATTTAAGAGGGAGTTAGATATGGTCCTTGTGGCTACGGGGATCAGGGGGTACGGAGAGAAGGCTGGGGCGGTGTTCTGATTTGGATGATCAGCCATGATCATAATAAATGGCGGTGCAGGCTCGAAGGGCCGAATGACCTACTCCTGCACCTATTTTCTATGTTTCTATGTTTCTATGAGCTGTCTCATACCGAAGGGCACTGATTAAGATGAGAGGGGGTACGTTCAATGGAGATTAGTTTGGCAAGTTTATTTTTCACAGAGATTGCTTGGTTATTGGAACGTGCTACCAGCGCTGGTGGTGGAGGGAGATTCATAGACGTTCTAAGTGGCTCTTTAACCAGCATGTGGGTGTGCAGAGAATGGAGTGAGATGGATATTGTGTGGGCAGAAGGAAATCTGTTTAACTGGTATATCACAACCTTTGGACCGAAGGGTCTGTTATGTTGTGTGATTTACGTTTTCTGCTTTGTAGAAAGAGCGGAGACTGATTTGATCAGATCGGGTGGGAAGAGAAGGGGGTTGGGTAGAACAAAGAATTTGATGATGTATCGACAAACAGAGGGAACGACCAGTTCACAGGAGGCATAGCCTATGAATAAGACACACATCGACATCGTCTTCAAACGGGCACTGAAATACCCCTCGTAGTCTTTTGATGTCACCGAGCAAACCCACTTCGTGACACGAACACGCCCCCCTCGTCACACCGACACAGCGTCAGACCCGGCACGGCAAAACAGAAACTTCCTCGCCGTGTGCATAACACCCTCCCTCAACAGAACCCCTCTCCATATCAGTCAAACATTTCCTCTCCTCGTCACCGTCACACATTCCCTTCACTACGCTACTCTTGCCTCCGTCACCCCTCCGCCCCTTACAAGCTACCCCGTCTCCGGGACACACTCCCTCCCCTGTACACTTCACTGTCTACTTCATCCCCTACCGTCACTACGCCGCTCCCTGTCCGTGTGACCTACTCCATCCATTGAAACCCCAACCCGACTTCGTCAACCTCTCCTTTTCCTATATTACTCCCTGTCTCTGTCACACGCACAATTCACAGCACCCATACCCTTTCCGTCAGCCCTCCCTCCCTTACAGGCTACACCCGGCACCATCACTCATTCCCTCCGCAACACACCTCCGTTCTCCCTTATGCTATACCTTCCTTGCGCCCCAGCCTGCTCAATCCCCTAAAATTGTCCCCATCTCCGTCGCCACCCCATTCGTCTTCCTTTCTGTGTCACAGGCAATTGTGGGGACTGTGAGTGAGAGGTGGCGTCTGGTGTTACACCTCTCCCATTCCACCGGATATCTATCACCAGGTTCTGAGCCTCGCCAAGCTCTGCGTGCACAGGGCGGTCATGCGGTGGAACAACACTTACATCAGTGACTGCAGTTTCACCACCCTTTAGCTGGCCTCCTCTCTCCTCCCCTTCCTTCCTCTTCTCGCAGCACACCGCCCGGTCACACACACACACCATCTCCGAGAAACACACACAAATCGAGAGTACTGGAACGCCGAAGTGCTGGGTATTGGTGAGTGGGGAGACGGGGGGGTGGAGGGAGCTGCACATTTTTTCTGACTCCAGTACAGTGTACTGCGAAGGTGCGGGAGGTACTTCACACGTCTGACACCAGGAGTGTGATTGGATAATATTTTGCGTTTCAATGGTTGTCTGGCCAAGGTACTGTATTTAGTTCGGTGTGGAGGGAGCTGCACTCTGTGTCTGAACACGGGAGTTTGTAATGGGACGGTGTGAAGGGAGCTTGACTCTGAGTCTGACCCCGGGAGTGTGTGATGGATCGTTGCGTCGGGAACATCACTCATTGTATGTTTCCCGGAGTGTGTGATAGGATTGTATGGAGGGTGCCACCCTCAGTCTCTAACTCATAGTCATAGGTCAGAGGACTTCGGCGTTTAAACAGACTCTAATCTGAGATAGGGGGCAAGAAAATGGTAACTCACACTTTCTGCTCCACTGTCCTCCCCTTCCTTCTCTATGATTCTAAATTGAATAAGTGAGGAGACGGAGATCCTGGTCCATATAGGAACAAAGGACTTCGGTGAGTAATGTCAGGTAGTTCTGCAAAGTTAGGTCAGGGATTTAGCCATAAAATTAAAGAACATGACCATTACCCCACCCACTGAGATCAGACTCAGGAAGACCATACAGTCCAGCAAGTGGTCAAGAGTTGCTTTAGCTGGGAGGGCTTCAGAATTTGGGATCGGTGTGTCTTTTCCGAGGAAGGTAGGATCTGTACAGAAGAGATGGCAGACGGTTTACACCTAAATTGGAGGAGTTCACACGAGCGGGAGGAGTTGCCAGGACTGTGCCTGAGAGTTTGGTGGAGAGTTGTTAAACTGGAGTTGCAGGGGGATGGGACTCAGGGCTGCAGAGCAGAAAACGAGTCAGCGTGGAGACAGATATTGTTAAGGCCTCAGACAAAGGCAGGAATCAAAAGGTTGAGCATCATGCGATTGGTGCCCTGAGCTGTGTATAGTTCCATGTAGGAAAATTTAAAGAAAGGCAGGTGAGCTCAGCGTATGAATCAACACTTTGAATTATGATATTGTAGCCATTATTGAGAACTGGTTGTAAGAGGAGAAAGTAGGTCAGCACGATATTTCTGGGTGCCCTATTTTTAGACGTGAGAAACCGGAAGGCTAAAGGACTGGGCAGAGAAAATGTCACCGCAGTGCACAGTCAGAACAGATAAGAGAACTCGTGTCAGTCAGGCTTTGTGGGTGGAAATGAGGCATAAGAAATGTATGATCATGTTCAAGGGGCTACATTATAGACCAGCCAACAGTCCGCTGGGTTAGGAGGAATAAACCTGAAGAGAGATCGTCGACTGTCAACGAAACAAAAGATTGTGAGAGCAGGTGATAATTCACTTTCCCCGTAAAGCCTGAGTCGGATACTGCAAAAGAACAACTGGGAGAGAGGTTTTTTTTTTCAAAAATGTTCAATACGTAGAGGTCTCAACGAGAATGAGAGACAGAGAGAGAGAGAGAGAGAGAGAGAGAGAGAGAGATACTTGATTTCCTACTGCGGAATGAAACAGGTCGGCCCTCCAGACTATCCACAACACCCCCAAACTTCGTCTCATCAGCAGATTTACTATCCCATCCCTCCACTTCTTCATCCTGGTCTTTTGTAAAAATCACGAAGGGCAGGGGTCCCAGAACAGATCCCTGAGGCACACCAGTGTCACCTGCCTCCACGCAGAATATGATCCGTCCACAATCACTGTTTGCTTTCTGGGCAAACCAGTTCTGGATCCACAAAACAGTGTCCACTTTGTCTCCCACATAACCATATATCAATTACAGCACAGGAAGAGTGCATTATCTGCCCTTCTACTCCGAGCCGAACTCTTACTCTCACCTAGTCCAACCCTTCAATCAGCCCATAACCCTCCATTTCTTTCCTGTCCATATAGCTATCCAATTTAACTTTAAATGACATTATAGAACCTTTCTGAACCACTTCTGCTAGAAAATATTTCCATACAGCTATCACTGTCAGAGTAAACAAGTTCCCCCTCATGCCTCCTTACTTTCTCAGTAAGCCTTGCATTGGATACCTTATCAAATGCTTTGCTGAAATCCATATACACTACATCCACTGCTCTACCTTCATCAATGTGATTAGTCACATCCTCAGAAAATTCAGACAGGCTCGAAAGGCACGACCTGCCTTTGACAAAGCCGTGCTGACTATTCCGAGTCATATTCTGCCTCTCTAAATCTTTTCCAAAAAGCCCCAGGACATCCTCTTTCTATATACCCATACGCTTTAGCTTTTCCGTCCGCTGTAAGCCATCCCTGCAATCGTCAATATCCTTTTCTGTAGAGAATACTGAAGCACTGTATTTGTTAAGTACCTCTGCTATCTACTCCGGCTCCAGACGCACTTTTCCATTGTCACACTTGATTGGTCCTATTCTTGGTGTTAACCTATTATTGGTCTTAACCACACCTACTAAGAGACCTGACACCTGACCAAGTACCTTTCCCAATACCAGATCAGTACAGCCTCCCCACCTGCAGCGGTGGCGCTATGCCTGATCAGCAGTGTCACGCCCCCTCCTCTGTTGCCTCCCTCCCTGTCATTTCTGAAATTTCTAAAGCCCTTCGTTCCAAGTACCCATTCTTGACGTTGAGCTTCCAAGTCTCTGTAATGGCCACGATAGTAACCCTTTTGACAAGGATCCACACGGTAGGCTTATTCAGAAAGTCAGAAGGCTTTGGATCCAGGAAAGGTTAGCTAGGTGGATTCACAAATGGCTTGCCTGCAGAAAGCAAAGGCTCGTTGTAGAGGTCGTGGAGGGTTGATACTAGTGGTATCCCACCAAGGATTGGTGCTTGGAACTCAACTTCTCGTGATTTTTATTAGCAACCTAGATGTGTGGGCCGAAGGCTGGGTTTACAAGTTTGCAGAAGACACAAAGTTCGATGGTGTTGTGGATAGTGTAGAGGATTGTCGAAGATTGCAGTGAGACATTGATACAATGCAGAAGTGGGCTGAGAAGTGGCAGATGGAGTTCAACCCGGAGAAGTGTGAGGTGGTACACTTTGGAAGGACAAACTCCAAGGCAGAGTACAAAGTAAATGGCAGGATACTTGGGAGTGTGGAGGAGCAGAGGGATCTGGGGGTACATGTCCACAGATCCCTGAATGTTGCCTCACAGGTAGATAGGGTCGTTAAGAAAGCTTATGGGGTGTTAGCTTTCATAAGTCGAAGGATAGAGTTTAAGAGTCGCGATGGAATGATGCAGCTCTGTAAAACTCTGGTTAGGCCACACTTGTAGTACTGTGTCCAGTTCTCGTCGCCTCACTAAAGGAAGGATGTGAAAGTAGTGGAAAGGGTACAGAGTAGTTTTACCAGGATACTGCCTGGTGTAGAGAATATGCATTATCATCGGAGATTAAGCGAGCTAGGGCTTTACTCTTTGGAGAGAAGGAGGATGAGCGGAGACATGATAGAGTTGTACAAGATAACAAGAGGAATAGATAGAGTGGATAGTCAGCGCTTCTTCCCCAGGGCACCACTGCTCAATACAAGAGGACATGGCTTTAAGGTAAGGGGTGGGAAGTTCAAAGGGGATATTAGAGGAAGATTTTTTACTCAGAGAGTAGTTGGTGCGTGGAATGCACTGCTTGAGTCAGTGGTGGAAGCAGATACCCTAGTGAAGTTCAGGAGACTGCTAGACAGGTATATGGAGGAATTTAAGGTGGGGTGTTATATGGGAGGCAGTGTTGGAGGGTCGGCACAACATTGTGGGCCGAAGGGCCTGTACTGTGCTGTACTATCCTATACCCTATGTTCTAATGAAGTAGATTTTGAACAGTGCAGTGTAGCTTGCAGAGAGATTTAGGCCAGTTAGAAGAGTGGACTGAAAGATGGCAGATGGGGTTTAACGCTGATAAATATGAGGTGCTACATTTTGGTACGGCTAATCAAAATAGGACATACATGGTAAATGGTAGTGCATTGAAGCATGCTGTAGAACAGAGGGTCTAGGAATAATAGTGCATAGTTCCCTGACTGTGGAATCACATGTGGATAGACTGGTGAAGAAAGCTTTTGGTATACTGGCCTTCATAAATCAGAGCATTGAGTATAGGAGATGGGATGTAACGTTGAAACTGTACAAGGCATTGGTAAGGACAAATTTCGAGAATTGTGTGCAGTTCTGGTCATTGAATTATGGGAAAGATATCAACAAAATAGAGAGAGTACAGAGAAGATTTACTCGAATGTTACCTGGGTTTCATCACCTAAGTTACAGAGAAAGGTAGGTCAAATATGATGGCAGAATATAGTCTTAATGGTAAGACTCTTTGCAGGGTGGAGGATCAGAGGGATCTTGGAGATCGAGTCCATAGGACACTCAAAACAGCGGCGCAGGTTAACTCTGCGGTTAAGATGACATACGGTTTATTGGCCTTCATTAATCATGGAATTTAATTTAGGAGCAGAGAGGTAATATTGCAGCTATATAAGGCCCTTGTCAGACCCCACCTGGAGTACTGTGCTCATTTTGCGTCGCCTCACTGCAAGAAGGATGTAGAAGCCATAGAAAGGGTGCAGAGCAGATTTACAAGGATGTTTCCTGGTTTGGGGAGCATGCCTTCTGAGAATAGGTTGAGTAAACTTGGCCTTTTCTCCTTGTAGCGACGGAGAATGAGAGGTGTCCTGATAGAGGTGTATAAGGTAATGAGAGGCAGTGATCGTGTGGATGGTCAAGGGCTGAAATGATTGCCACAAGAGGACACAGGTTTAAAGTGCCGGGTAGTAGGTGGGTAGAGGAGATGTCAGGGGTAAGTTTTTTTTTTTTACTCAGAGAGTGACGAGTGCTTGGAATGGGCTGCCGGCAACGGTGGTGGAGGCGCATTCGATATGGTCTATTCAGAGACTTTTTGAGCTTAGAAAAATAGAGGGCTGTCGGTCGGCCTAGAAATTTCAAAGGTAAAAATATTTTCGGCACACCTTTGAGGGCCGAGGGCCTGTTTTGTGCTGTAGGTTTTCTATGTTTCTATCTCTAAGCGCACAATTACACCCAACCCCTGCTCCTGTTTTTTTTCTCTTCATCAGCTGTTCTTCTGCTGTTTTTTTTTGGTGTCGGTCTGACTCCCAGGTCAACACGGGCTTCCTCTGACAATGGTGGCTTTCACTTCTGAGCTCAGAGAGGCAGATAATTCTCGACAGGATGGACGGCAGCGAGACTTACATGAATGTGAATGTGAAGCTCGCAAAGACGGACACACCGTCTCCTTTCCGAGGTGAAAGGGGCAGAAATGACGGAAGGAGGGTGTTTAAATCTATGTTTGTCCACGAGGGCGTGTAACGGGAGAGTGTGGAAGGAGCTTGCCTCTACGTCTGATCATGGAGGAGGGAGTGGTGTGATGCAAAGTGCAGAGGGAGATTTTCTCTGTCTCTGACCCCAAAGGTGTGAGAACAGTCGGTGTGGAGGGAGCTTTTTCTCTGTGTCTGACCCAGAGGGTGTGTGATGGGATGGTATGGACGGAGCTTTATTCTGTATCTGACCAAGGAAGTGTGTGATAGGACGGTGTGGATGGAGATTCAATCTGTGTCTGAACCCGGCAGTGTGTGATGGGACGGTGTGGATGGAGATTCAATCTGTGTCTGAACGCGGCAGTGTGTGATGGGACGTTGCGGAGGGAGCTTTTCTCTGTGTCTGACCCGAGGGTTTTTGGAATGGGACAGTGTGGAGGGATCTTCGCTTTGTTTCTGAGGCCGAGAGGGTGCGATACGGCATTGTGGAAGAAACATCACTCTGCGTCTGACCCTGGGTTTGAGTGATGGGACGAAATGGAGGGAGCTTCACATGTCGTCTTACTCGGAAACTCTTGGATGGTCCGGTGTGGAGGGCGCTCCACTCCATGCCTTACAACGGGAGTGTGTGACTCGACCGGGCGAAGGGAGCTTCACTCAGTGTCTGACCGCAGAAATGAGTGCAGAGGGGGCTTCACTCTGCGTCTGACCTAGGGAATGGGTGATGGGACGGTGAGGAGGGAGGTTCACTCTGCTTCTGAGCCCGGGAATATACGATGGCACTTTATGGATTTAGCTTCACTCAGTCTTTGATCAAGAACTGTGCGATGCGACGCTATAGAGGGAAGATCACTGCGTCTGATCCCGGGAGTGTGTGATCGGACGGTGTGGAGGGAATATCACTCTGCATCTGAACCCGGAAGTGTGTGACTGGACCGTGTAGAGGGAGCTTCACTCTAAGTCTGTCCCCGGAAGTGTGTGTTTGATTGTTGCGTTGGGAACGTCACTCATTGTATGTTTCCAGGAGTGTGTTTAGGGTTGTATGGAGGGTGCCTCCCTCAGTCTCTGACTCATAGTCATAGGTCAAAAGATTTCGGCGTTTAAACAGACTCTAATCTGACATAGGGAGCAAGAAAACGGTAACTCACACTTCCTGCTCCAAAGGCTGCGATCAGTGAACCTTTTCTGTGGCCCCCACCTTCCTCCCCTTCCTTCCTCTTCTCTCAGCACATCATTCCTTCTCTATGATTCTAAATGGAGTGAGTGAGCGGCCGGAGATCCTGGTCCATATAGGTAACAATGACCTCGGTAAGTATAGTCAGGTGGTTCTGCAAAGTGAGGTCAGGGATTTAGCCATTAAATTAAAGGACAGGACAATTACCCCACCGACTGAATTCAGACACAGGAAGACCATACACTTTACCAAGTGGTCAGGAGTTGGTCTTGGGTGGAGGGCTGCAGAATCTGAGATGAGTATGTATTTTCCAAGGAAGGTGGGAACTGCACCGAAGAGACGGAGGACGTTTTACACGTAATCTTGAGGGTACTTATGTTTGAGCGGAAGGACTTCCCAGGACTGTGCATGAGAGTTTGGTGGAGAGTTGTTAAACTGGAGCTGCAGTGTGATGTGATTCAGAGCTTCAGAGCAGATAACGAGTGGGTGTGGAGACAGATGTTGGAAAGGGCTCAGACAAAGGTAGGAATCAAAAGGTGGAGCATTATGCGACTGGGGCACTAAACTGCGTATAGTTCCATGCCAGGAAAAAAATAAGGAAAGGCAGGTGAGCTCAGGGCATGAATCAACAGATCGAATTATGATATTGTCGCCATTATTGAGAACTGGTTGTAAGAGCAGAAAGTAGGACAGTACGATATTTCTGGGAAACCTATTTTTAGACGCGAGAAAGCGGAAGAATAAAGGAGGAGTGGTAACATTACTGGGCAGTTAAAAATGTCACCACAGTGCGCAGTCAGAACGATTAAGAGAACTCGAGTAAGTGAGGCTTTATGGGTGGAAATAAGGAATATGAAATGTATGATCATGTTCATGGGGCTACATTATAGACCAGCCAACAGTCCGTTGGATTAGGAGGAAAAAAATCTGCAGATGGAACATAGAACATAGAACATAGAATAGTTATACCAACACTCAAAGCCTGCATCCCATATAACCCCCCACCTTAAATTCCTCCATAAACATGTCTAGAAATCTCTTAAACTTCACGAGTGTATCTGCCTCCACCACTGACTCAGGCAGTGCATTCCACGCACCAACCACTCTCTGATGGAAAAACCTTCCTCTAATATCCTCCTTGAACTTCCCAGCCGTTACCAGAAAGCCATGTCTTCGTGTTTTGACCAGTGGTGCCCTGGGGTAGAGGTGCTGGCTATCCACTCTATCTATTCCTCTTATTATCTTGTACACCTCTATCGTGTCTCCTCTCATCCTCCTTCCCTCCAAAGAGTAAAGCCCTAGCTCTCTTAATCTCTGATCATAATGCATACATTCTAAACCAGGCAGCATCCTAGTAAATCTCCTCTGTACCGTTTCCAATACTTCCACATCCTTCCTATAGTGAGGCGACCAAAACTGAACACAGTACTCCAAGTGCGGCCTAACCGGAGTTTTATAGAGCTGCATCATTACCTCGCAACTCTTAAACTCTATCCCTCGACTTATGAAAGCGAACTCCGCATAAGCAGTCTTAACTACCCTATCCACCTGTGAGGCAACTTTCAGGGATCTGTGGACATGTACCCCCAGATCCCTCTGCCCCTCCACACTACCAAGTATCCTACTATTTACTTTGTACTCTGTCTTGGAGTTTGTCCTTCCAAAGTGTACCATCTCACACTTCTGCGGGCTGAACTCCATCTGCCACTTCGCAGCCCACTATGCATCCTATCAATGTCTCTCTGCAATCTTCGAATCTGCACTATCTACAACAGCACCAACCTTTGTGTCGTCTGCAAACTTTCCAACCCATCTTTCTACCCACACAACCAGTTCTTGAATAAAACTCTCAGTAGTAGAGCTACTAGAACAGATCCCTGTGGGACACCACTAGTCACAACCCTCCAATCTGAATGTACTGCCTCCAGTACGACCCTCTGCCTTCTGCAGGCAAGCCAATTGTGAACCCACCTGGCCCAAACTTCCTGAAGGAGCCCATGCCTTCTGACTTTCTGAATAAGCATACCGTGTACAATATTGTCAAATGACTGACGAAAAACCATGTAGATCACATCCACTGCACTACACTCATCTATATGCCTGGTCATCTCCTCAAATAACTCTCTCGGGCTTTTTAGACGTGATCTGCCCTTCACAAAACCATGCCTGATCAGACCATTATTCTCTAAATGCCCATATATCCTATCTCTAAGAATATTTTTCAACAGCCTTCCCACCAGAGACAAAAGGCAAGCTTGTCTATAATTACCCGGACTATCCCGACTACCTTTTTGTATAAAGGGAAAACATTCGCCTCCCTCTAATCCTCCGTCACCATTCCCGTGTACAACGAGGACATAACGATCGTACTCAGATGCTCAGCAATCTCTTCCCTCGCCTCGTGGAGCAGTCTGGTGAATATTCCGTCAGGCCCCTGGGACTAATCCGCCCTAATGTATTTTAACAACTCCAACACCTCCTCTCTCTTAATATCAACATGCTCTAAAACATCAACCTCACTCATATTGTCCTCACCATCATCAAGTTCCTTTCATTGGTGAATACCGAAAATAAGTATCCGTTGAGGACCTCGCTCACTTCCACAGCCTCCAGGCACATCTTCCCACCTTTATCTCTGATCGGTCCTACCTTCACTCCTGTCATCCTTTTTTCCTTCACATAATTGAAGAATACCTTGGGGTTTTCCTTTACCCTACTCGCCAACGTCTTCTCATGTCCCCTTCTTGCTCTTCTCAGCCCCTTCTTAAGCTCCTTTCTTGCTTCCCTATATTACTCAATAGACCCACCTGATCCCTGCTTCCTAACCCTCATGTATGCTGCCTTCTTCCACCTGACAAAATTTTCCACCTCACTTGTCACCCATGGTTCCTTCACCCTACTATTCTTTATCTTCTTCATCGGGACAAATTTATCCCTAACATCCTGCAAATTTATCCCTAAACATCGACCACATGTCCATAGTACATTTTCCTGCAAAAAAGCAACATCCCAATTCACACTCGCAATTTCCAGACTGATGTCCTCATAATTTGCCCTTACCCGATTAAAAGCTTTCCTTACCTCTCTGATTCTATCCTTTTCGATGATAATGCTATATGCCAGGAGATCGCAGGCAAAAGATTGTGAGAACAGGTTATTATTAACTTTCCCCGTATAGACTCAGTCGCATACTGCCAAAGAACCACGGGAAGTGTTTGTGAAAGATGTTCAATACGTCGAGTTCCCGAAGACAGAGAGAGCAATACTTAATTTCCTACTGCGGAACGAGACAGGACAGCCCTCCAGACTATCCTCAACACCTCCAAACTTCATGTCATCAGCAAATTTACTATTCCATCCCTCCACTTCCACATCCAGGTCATTTATAAAAATCACGAAACGTAGGGCTCCCAGAACAGATCCCATAGGCACAGCACGGGTCATCAAGTCTATAACCACTCTCAGCCGTCTGTGAGCAAGCCGGTTCTGGATCTACAAAACAATTCCCCTTTGTCTCTCATGCCTCCTTACTTTCTCAATAACCCTTGCATTGGATACCTCATCAAATGCTTTGCTGAAATCCATATACACTACATCCACTGATCTACCTTTATCAATGTGTTTAGTCATATCCTCAAAATAATTCAATCAGGCTCGTAAGGCGCGACCTGCCTTTGACAAAGCCGTTATGCCTATTCCGAATCATATTATGCCTCTCCAAATCATTTCCTAAACTACGGGACATCCTCTTTCGATATACCCATATGCCCAATCTTTTCGGTCCGCTGAAAGTCATCCCTGCAATGCCAAGTATCCATTAAGTACCTCACTGTATCCTCCGGCTCCATACACACTTTTCCATTGTCACACTTGATTGGTCCTATTCTTGGTCTTATCCTATGATTGGTCTTAACCTCACCCACTGAGACACCTGGCACCCGACCAGGTGCATTTTCCAATACTAGATGAAGTACAGCCTCTCCTTCTGTAGCTGTGGCGCTATCTCTGATCAGCAGTGCCACGCCCCTCCTGTTTTGCCTCCCTCCCTGTGACTTCTGAAGCATCGAAAGTACTGCTCTATAACTAACCATTCCTGACGTTGAGCTTCCAAGTCTCTGTAACGACCACCATAGTAAGGCATTTGACAATGTTCCACACAGTAGGATTATTCTGAAAGTCAGGGACGTTTGGCAAGGTGGATTCACAGTTGGCTTGCCTGCAGGACGCAGAGTGTCGTGGTGGAGGGGGCACATTCGGATTGGAGGGTTGTGTGTCGTGGTGTCCCACAAGGATTGGATCCTGGACGTCTGCTTTTCGTGATTGTTATTATCGACCTGGATGTGTGGGTAGAAGGGAGGGTTGGCAAGTTTGCAGACGGCACAAAAGGTCAGTGGTGCTGTGGAGAGTGTAGAGGATTGTCGCAGATTGCAGAGACACATTGATAGGATGCAGAAGTGG
>NW_027277807.1:0-24374 GCF_030028105.1 Mobula birostris
CTAAGCATTGCATGTACTGACATAACAACTTTTTTGTGTTGATGTGTGCAGCCATGCAACAACTTTCAACCTACTCATACGCAATGAGGGAAGTTAACCTAAGTGTTTCCATTAGGTTTTCAGTCACAACTTTTGAGTACAATTGAAGTGTATACTACCTTTATGTCAAAGCATTCTATTCACTGAGAAATCAGCTTTGTTGCCTTTATGTGCACAGGTACGAAACAACTTTCACACATCTCAGACTCATGCGGGAAGTTACCTAAGGTGCTTCATAAGGTTTGCAGTAAGTGCTTTGGTGTAAAATTGAGATGTATACTGTTTGTATTGTCTAAGCATTGCATGCACAGACATATCAACTTCTTTTTGTGTTGATGTGTACAGCCATGAAACAACTTTCAAACTACTCATTATCATGTGGTAAGTTAACCTATGGTGTTTCCATTAATTTTGCTATCAGGACTTTTGAGTAAATTGAAATGTATACTATTTGTATTGTAAAAGCAATGCATTGCACTGAGAAAACAACTTTTTTGTCTTGATGTTCAGGAGCCATAATACAACTTTCAAACAACTCAGAAACATGTGGGAAGTTAACCTAAGGTTGTTTCCATTACGTTGCTGCATGTACTTTGGTGTAAAATTGAAATGTATACTATTTGTATTGTCTAAGCACTGCATGGCCTGATTAACAACTTTTTTGTGTTGATGTGTAGAGCCATGAGAGAACTTTCAAACATCTCTGAAACATGTGGGAAGTTAACTTAATATGTATCCATCTGGTTTGCACTCTGCACTTTGTTGGAAAATTGAAATGTATGCCATCTTAATGTCGGAACATAGTATGCACTGAGAAAGTAACTTTTTTGTCTTGATGAACAGAGGCATGAAACAACTTTCAAACTACTCATAATCATGTGGGAAGTTAAACCAAAGTTCTTTCTATCAGGTATGCAATCAGGACTTTTGAGTACAATTGAAATGTATACTATTTGTATTTTAAAAGCATTGTATGCTCTGAGAAAACAACTTTTTTCTCTTGATGTTCAGAGCCATAATACAACTTTCAAACAACTCAGAAACATGTGGGAAGTTAACCTAAGTTGTTTCCATGAGGTTTGGCAGCATGTACTTGGTTTAAATTGAAATGTATGCTATTTGTATTATCTAACCATTGAATGCCCTGAGGAAACAACTTTTTTGTGTTGATATGTAGAGCTATGAACTCTACACATCAACTTTCAAATAGCTCAGAAACATGTGGAAGTTAACTTAATATGTATCCATCTGGTTTGCACTCTGCACTTTGTTGGAAAATTGAAATGTATACCAACTTAATGTCAGAACATAGTATGCACTGAGAAAGTAACTTTTTGTCTTGATGAACAGAGGCAGGAAACAACTTTCAACCTACTCATAATCATGTGGAAGTTAACCAAAGGTGTTTCCATTAGGTTTGCAGTCAGAACTTTTCAGTACAATTGAAATGTATACTACTTTTATGTCAAAGCATTCTATTCACTGAGAAATCACCTTTTTGTCTTTATGTGCCACAGGTATGAAACAACTTTCAGACATCTCAGAAACATTTGGAAGTTAACCTAAGGTGTTTCCATTAGGTTTGCAGTAAGTGCTTTGGTGTAAAATTGAAATGTATACTATTTGTATTGTCTAAGCACTGCATGCACAGACATAACAACTTTTTTGTGTTGATGTGTACAGCCATGAAACAACTTTCAAACTACTCATAATCATGTGGGAAGTTAACCTAAGGTGTTTCCATTAGGTTTGCAGTCAGAACTTTTGAGTACAATTGAAATCTATACTACTTTTATGTCAAAACATTCTATTCACTGAGAAATCAACTTTGTTGTCTTTAAGTGCACAGGTATGAAACAAATTTCAGACATCTCAGAATCATGTGGGTAGTTAACCTAAGGTGTTTCATTAGGTTTGCAGTAAGTGCTTTGGTGTAAAATTGAGATGTCTACTGTTTGTATTGTCTAAGCATTGCATGCACTTAGATAACAACTTTTTTGTGTTGATGTGTACAGCCATGAAACAACTTTCAAACTACTCATAATCATGTGGGAAGTTAACCTAAGGTCTTTCCGTCAGGTATGCAATCAGGACTTTGTGTACAATTGAAATGTGTGCTATTTGTATTGTAAAAGCATTGTACGCTCTGATAAAACAACTTTTTTGTCTTGATGTTCAGAGCCATAATACAACTTTCAAACAACTCAGAAACATGTGGGAAGTTAACCTTAGTTGTTTCCATTAGGTTTGCAGCATGTACTTTGGTTTAAAATGAAATGTATGCTATTTGTATTATCTAAACATTGCATGCCCTGAGGAAAACAACTTTTTTGTGTTGATGTGTAGAGCTATGAGACAACTTTCAAATAGCTCAGAAACATGTGGGAAGTTAACTTAATATGTATCCATCTGGTTTGCACTCTGCACTTTATTGGAAAATTGAAATCTATACCATCTTAATGTCAGAACATAGTATGCACTGAGAAAGTAACTTTTTTGTCTTGATGAACAGAGGCATGAACAACTTTCAACCTACTCATACTCATGTGGGAAGTTAACCAAAGGTGTTTCCATTAGGTTTGCAGTAAGTGCTTTGGTGTAAAATTGAAATATATACTATTTGTATTGTCTAAGCATTGCATGTACTGACATAACAACTTTTTTGTGTTGATGTGTACAGCCATGAAACAACTTTCAACCTACTCATACTCATGTGGGAATTTAACCTAAGGTGTTTCCATTAGGTTTCCAGTCACAACTTTTGAGTACAATTGAACTGAATACTACCTTTATGTCAAAGCATTCTATTCACTGAGAAATCAACTTTGTTGCCTTTATGTGCACAGGTACGAAACAACTTCAGACATCTCAGAATCATGTGGAAGTTAAACTAGGTGCTTCCATCAGGTTGCAGTAAGTGCTTTGGTGTAAAATGAGATGTATACTGTTTATATTGTCTAAGCATTGCATGCAGTGAGATAACACCTTTTTTGTGTTGATGTGTACAGCCATGAAACAACTTTCAAACTACTCATAATCATGTGGGAAGTTAACACTAAGGTGTTTCCATTAGGTTTGCAATCAGATTTTTGAGTACAATTGAAATGTAAACTATTTGTATTGTAAAAGCATTGTATGCACTGAGAAAACAACTTTTTTGTCTTGATGTTCAGAGCCATAATACAACTTTCAAACAACTCAGAAACATGTGGAAGTTAAACTAAGGTTGTTTCCATTAGGTTTACAGCATGTCCTTTGATGTAAAATTGAAATGTATACTATTTGTATTATCTAACCATTGTATGCCCTGAGTTAACAACTTTTTTGTGTTGGATAGTGTAGAGACATGAGACAACTTTCAAACAGCTCAGAAACATGTATGAAGTTAACTTAATATGTATCCATCTGGTTTGCACTCTGCACTTTGTTGGAAAATTGAAAAGTATGCCATCTTAATGTCACAACATAGTATGCACTGAGAAAGTAACTTTTTTGTCTTGATGAACAGAGCATGAAACAACTTTCACCTACTCATACTCATGTGGGAAGTTAACCAAAGGTGTTTCCATTAGGTTTGCAGTCAGAACTTTTGAGTACAATTGAAATCTATACTACTTTTATGTCAAAGCATTCTATTCACTGAGAAATCAACTTTATTGTCTTTATGTGCACAGGTACGAAACAACTTTCAGACATCTCAGAATCATGTGGGAAGTTAATCTAAGGTGTTTCCATTAGGTTTGCAGTAAGTGCTTTGTGTAAAATTGAAATGAATACTATTTGTATTGTCTAAGCATTGCATGCACAGACATAACAACTTTTATGTGTTGATGTGTACAGCCATGAAACAACTTTCAACTACTCATAATCATGTGGTAAGTTAACCTATGGTGTTTCCATTAGTTTGCAATCAGGAGTTTTGAGTACAATTGAAATGTATACTTTTTGTATTGTCTAAGCATTGCATGCCGCTGACATAACAACTTTTTTGTGTTGATGTGTACACCCATGAAACAACTTTCAAACTACTCATAATCATCTGCGAAGTTAACCTAAGGTGTTTCCATTAGGTTTGCAGTCAGAACTTTTGAGTACAATTGAAATCTATACTACTTTATGTCAAAGCATTCTATTCACTGAGAAATCAACTTTGTTGCCTTTATGTGCACAGGTATGAAAGAAATTTCAGACATCTCAGAATCATGTGGGTTGTTAACCTAAGGTGTTTCCATTAGGTTTGCAGTAAGTGCTTTGGTGTAAAATGAATTGTATACTATTTGTATTGTCTAAGCATTGCATGCACAGACATAACAACTTTTTTGTGTTGATGTGTACAGCCATGAAACAACTTTCAAACTACTCATAATCATGTGGTAAGTTAACCTATGTGTTTCCATTAGGTTTGCAATCAGGACTTTTGAGTACAATTGAAATATATATCCTTTTTGTATTGTCTAAGCATTGCATGCGCTGACATAACAACTTTTTTGTGTTGATGTGTACAGCCATGAAACAACTTTCAAACTACTCATAATCATGTGGGAAGTTAACCTAAGTTGTTTCCATTAGGTTTGCAGCATGTACTTTGGTTTAAAATTCAAATGTATGCCTAATTTGTATTATCTAACCATTGTATGCCCTGAGTTAACAACTTTTTTGTGTTGATGTGTAGAACCATGAGACAACTTTCAACAGCTCAGAACATGTGGAAGTTAACTTAATACGTATCCATCTGGTTTGCACTCTGCACTTTGTTGGAAAATTGAAATGTATGCCATCTTAATGTCAGAACATAGTATGCACTGAGAAAGTAACTTTTTTGTCTGATGAAGAGAGGCATGAAAAAACTTTCAACCTACTCAATACTCATGTGGGAAGTTAACCAAAGGTGTTTCCATTAGGTTTGCAGTCAGAACTTTTGAGTACAATTGAAATGTATACTACTTTTATGTCAAAGCATTCTATTCACTGAGAAATCAACTTTTTTGTCTTTATGTGCACAGGTATGAAACAACTTTCAGACATCTCAGAATCATGTGGGAAGTTACCCTAAGGTGTTTCCATTAGGTTTCCAGTAAGTGCTTTAGTGTAAAATTGAAATGTATACTATTAGTATTGTCTAAGCATTGCATGCACAGACATATCAACTTTTTTGTGTTGATGTGTACAGCCATGAAACAACTTTCAAACTACTCATAATCATGTGCGTAAGTTAACCTATGGTGTTTCCATGGTTTTGCAATCAGGACTTTTGAGTAAATTGAAATGTATACTATTTGTATTGTAAAAAGCAATGTATGCACTGAGAAAACAACTTTTTTGTCTTAATGTTCAGAGCCATAATACAACTTTCAAACAACTCAGAAACATGTGGGAAGTTAACCTAAGTTGTTTCCATTAGGTTTGCAGCATGTACTTTGCTGTAAAATTGAAATGTATACTATTTGTATTATCTAACCATTGTATGCCCTGAGTTAACAACTTTTTGTGTTGATGTGTAGAGCCATGAGACAACTTTCAAACAGCTGAGAAACATGTGGGAAGTAACTTAATATGTATCAATCTGGTTTGCACTCTGCACTATGTTGGAAAATTGAAATGTATGCCATCTTAATGTCAGAACACAGTATGCACTGAGAAAGTAACTTTTTTGTCTTGATGAACAGAGGCATGAAAAAACTTTCAACCTACTCATACTCATGTGGGAAGTTAACCAAAGGTGTTTCCATTAGGTTTGCAGTCAGAACTTTTGAGTACAATTGAAATGTATACTACTTTTATGTCAAAGCATTCTATTCACTGAGAAATCAACTTTTTTGTCTTTATGTGCACAGGTATGAAACAACTTTCAGACATCTCAGAGTCATGTGGTAAGTTACGGTGTTTCCATTAGGTTTGCAGTAAGTGCTTTGGTGTAAAATTGAAATGTATACTATTTGTATTGTCTAAGTATTGCATGCACAGACATATCAACTTTTTTGTGTTGATGTGTACAGCCATGAAACAACTTTCAAACTACTCATAGTCATGTGGTAAGTTAACCTATGGTGTTTCCACTAGTTTTGCAATCAGGAGTTTTGAGTAAATTGAAATGTATACTATTTGTATTGTAAAAGCAATGTATGCACTGAGAAAACAACTTTTTTGTCTTGATGTTCAGAGCCATAATACAACTTTCAAACAACTCAGAAACATGTCGGAAGTTAACCTAAGTTGTTTCCATTAGGTTTGCAGCATGTACTTTGCTGTAAAATTGAAATGTATACTATTTGTATTATCTAACCATTGTATGCCCTGAGTTAACAACTTTTTTGTGTTGATGTGTAGAGCCATGAGACAACTTTCAAACAGCTCAGAAACATGTGGGAAGTTAACTTAATATGTATCAATCTGGTTTGCACTCTGCACTATGTTGGAAAATTGAAATGTATGCCATCTTAATGTCAGAACACAGTATGCACTGAGAAAGTAACTTTTTTGTCTTGATGAACAGAGGCATGAAAAAACTTTCAACCTACTCATACTCATGTGAGAAGTTATCCAAAGGTGTTTCCATTAGGTTTGCAGTCAGAACTTTTGAGTACAATTGAAATGTATACTACTTTTATGTCAAAGCATTCTATTCACTGAGAAATCAACTTTTTTGTCTTTATGTGCACAGGTATGAAACAACTTTCAGACATCTCAGAATCATGTGGAAATTAACCTAAGGTGTTTCCATTAGGTTCGCAGTAAGTGCTTTGGTGGAAAATTGAAATGTATACTATTTGTATTGTCTAATCATTGCATGCACAGACATAACAACTTTTTTGTGTTGATGTGCACAGCCATGAAACAACTTTCAAACTACTCAGAATCATGTGGAAAGTTAACCTAAGGTGTTTCCATTAGGTTTGCAGTAAGTGCTTTGGTGTAAAATTGAAATGTATACTATTTGTATTGTCTAAGCATTGCATGCACAGACTTAACAACTTTTTTGTGTTGATGTGTACAGCCATGAAACAACTTTCAAACTACTCATAATCATGTGGGAAGTTAACCTAAGGTGTTTCCATTAGGTTTGCAATCAGGACTTTTGAGTACAATTGAAATGTATACTACTTTTATGTCAAAGCATTCTATTCAGTGAGAAATCAACTTTTTTGTCTTTATGTGCACAGGTATGAAACAACTTTCAGACATCTCAGAATCATGTGGGAAGTTAACCTAAGTTGTTTCCATTAGGTGTGCAGCATGTTCTTTGGTGTAAAATTGAATTGTATACTATTTGTATTATCGAACCATTGTATGGCCTGATTAACAACTTTTTCGTGTTCATGTGTAGAGCCATGAGACAACTTTCAAACACCTCAGAAACATGTGGGAAGTTAACTTAATATGTATCCATCTGGTTTGCACTCTGCACTTTGTTGGAAAATTGAAATGTATGCCATCTTAATGTCAGAACATAGTATGCACTGAGAAAATAACTTTTTTGTCTTGATGAACAGAGGCATGAAACAACTTTCAACCTACTCATACTCTGTGGGAAGTTAACCAAAGGTGTTTCCATTAGGTTTGCAGTCAGAACTTTTGAGTACAATTGAAATGTATACTACTTTTATGTCAAAGCATTCTATTCACTGAGAAATCAACTTTTTTGTCTTTATGTGCACAGGTACGAAACAACTTTCAGACATCTCAGAATCATGTGGGAAGTTAATCTAAGGTGTTTCCATGAGGTTTGCAGTAAGTGCTTTGGTGTAAAATTGAAATGAATACTATTTGTATTGTCTAAGCATTTCATGCACAGACATAACAACTTTTTTGTGTTGATGTGTACAGCCATGAAACAACTTTCAAACTACTCATAATCATGTGGTAAGTTAACCTATGGTGTTTCCAATAGTTTGCAATCAGGAGTTTTGAGTACAATTGAAATGTATACTTTTTGTATTGTCTAAGCATTGCATGCGCTGACATAACAACTTTTTTGTGTTGATGTGTACACCCATGAAACAACTTTCAAACTACTCATAATCATGTGTGAAGTTAACCTAAGGTGTTTCCATTAGGTTTGCAGTCAGAACTTTTGAGTACAATTGAAATCTATACTACTTTTATGTCAAAGCATTCTATTCACTGAGAAATCAACTTTGTTGTCTTTAAGTGCACAGATATGAAACAAATTTCAGACATCTCAGAATCATGTGGGTAGTTAACCTAAGGTGTTTCCATTAGGTTTGCAGCAAGTGCTTTGGTGTAAAATTGAGATGTATACTGTTTGTATTGTCTAAGCATTGCATGCACTGAGATAACAACTTTTTTGTGTTGATGTGTACAGCCATGAGACAACTTTCAAACAGCTCAGAAACATGTGTGAAGTTAACTTAATATGTATCCATCTGGTTTGCACTCTGCACTTTGTTGAAAAATTGATATGTATGCCATCTTAATGTCAGAACATAGTATGCACTGAGAAAGTAACTTTTTTGTCTTGATGAACAGAGGCATGAAAAAACTTTCAACCTACTCATACTCATGTGGGAAGTTAAAAAAAGGTGTTTCCATTAGGTTTGCAGTCAGAACTTTTGAGTACAATAGAAATTTATACTACTTTTATGTCAAAGCATTCTATTCACTGAGAAATCAACTTTTTTGTCTTTATGTGCACAGGTATGAAACAACTTTCAGACATCTCAGAATCATGTGGGAAGTTACCCTAAGGTGTTTCCATTAGGTTTGCAGTAAGTGCTTTGGTGTAAAATTGAAATGTATACTATTTGTATTGTCTAAGCATTGCATGCACAGACATATCAACTTTTTTGTGTTGATGTGTACAGCCATGAAACGACTTTCAAACTACTCATAATCATGTGGTAAGTTAACCTATGGTGTTTCCAATAGTTTTGCAATCAGGACTTTTGAGTAAATTGAAATGTATACTATTTGTATTGTAAAAGCAATGTATGCACTGAGAAAACAGCTTTTTTGTCTTGATGTTCAGAGCCATAATAGAACTTTCAAACAACTCAGAAACATGTGGGAAGTTAACCTAAGTTGTTTCCATTATGTTTGCAGCATGCACTTTGGTTTAAAATTGAAATGTATGCTATTTGTATTATCTAACCATTGTATGCCCTGAGTTAACAACTTTTTTGTGTTGATGTGTAGAGCCATGAGACAACTTTCAAACAGCTCAGAAACATGTGGGAAGTTAACCTAAGTTGTTTCCATTAGGTTTGCAGCATGTACTTTGGTTTAAAATTGAAATGTATGCTATTTGTATTGTCTAACCATTGTATGCCCTGAGGAAACAACTTTTTTGTGTTGATGTGTAGAGCTATGAACTCTACACATCAACTTTCAAATAGCTCAGAAACATGTGGGAAGTTAACTTAATATGTATCCATCTGGTTTGCACTCTGCACTTTGTTGGAAAATTGAAATGTATACCAACTTAATGTCAGAACATAGTATGCACTGAGAAAGTAACCTTTTTTGTCTTGATGAACAGAGGCATGAAGCAACTTTCAACCTACTCATACTCATGTGGGAAGTTAACCAAAGGTGTTTCCATTAGGTTTGCAGTCAGAACTTTTGAGTACAATTGAAATGTATACTACTTTTATGTCAAAGCATTCTATTCACTGAGAAATCAACTTTTTTGTCTTTATGTGCACAAGCATGAAACAACTTTCAGACATCTCAGAATCCTGTGGGAAGTTAACCTAGGGTATTTCCATTAGGTTTGCAGTAAGTGCTTTGGTGTAAAATTGAAATATATACTATTTGTATTGTCTAAGCATTGCATGTACTGACATAACAACTTTTTTGTGTTGATGTGTGCAGCCATGCAACAACTTTCAACCTACTCATACGCATGAGGGAAGTTAACCTAAGGTGTTTCCATTAGGTTTTCAGTCACAACTTTTGAGTACAATTGAAGTGTATACTACCTTTATGTCAAAGCATTCTATTCACTGAGAAATCAGCTTTGTTGCCTTTATGTGCACAGGTACGAAACAACTTTCACACATCTCAGACTCATGCGGGAAGTTAACCTAAGGTGCTTCCATAAGGTTTGCAGTAAGTGCTTTGGTGTAAAATTGAGATGTATACTGTTTGTATTGTCTAAGCATTGCATGCACAGACATATCAACTTTTTTGTGTTGATGTGTACAGCCATGAAACAACTTTCAAACTACTCATTATCATGTGGTAAGTTAACCTATGGTGTTTCCATTAATTTTGCTATCAGGACTTTTGAGTAAATTGAAATGTATACTATTTGTATTGTAAAAGCAATGCATGCACTGAGAAAACAACTTTTTTGTCTTGATGTTCAGAGCCATAATACAACTTTCAAACAACTCAGAAACATGTGGGAAGTTAACCTAAGTTGTTTCCATTACGTTTGCTGCATGTACTTTGGTGTAAAATTGAAATGTATACTATTTGTATTGTCTAAGCACTGCATGGCCTGATTAACAACTTTTTTGTGTTGATGTGTAGAGCCATGAGAGAACTTTCAAACATCTCTGAAACATGTGGGAAGTTAACTTAATATGTATCCATCTGGTTTGCACTCTGCACTTTGTTGGAAAATTGAAATGTATGCCATCTTAATGTCGGAACATAGTATGCACTGAGAAAGTAACTTTTTTGTCTTGATGAACAGAGGCATGAAACAACTTTCAAACTACTCATAATCATGTGGGAAGTTAACCAAAGTTCTTTCTATCAGGTATGCAATCAGGACTTTTGAGTACAATTGAAATGTATACTATTTGTATTTTAAAAGCATTGTATGCTCTGAGAAAACAACTTTTTTCTCTTGATGTTCAGAGCCATAATACAACTTTCAAACAACTCAGAAACATGTGGGAAGTTAACCTAAGTTGTTTCCATGAGGTTTGCAGCATGTACTTTGGTTTAAAATTGAAATGTATGCTATTTGTATTATCTAACCATTGAATGCCCTGAGGAAACAACTTTTTTGTGTTGATATGTAGAGCTATGAACTCTACACATCAACTTTCAAATAGCTCAGAAACATGTGGGAAGTTAACTTAATATGTATCCATCTGGTTTGCACTCTGCACTTTGTTGGAAAATTGAAATGTATACCAACTTAATGTCAGAACATAGTATGCACTGAGAAAGTAACTTTTTTGTCTTGATGAACAGAGGCAGGAAACAACTTTCAACCTACTCATAATCATGTGGGAAGTTAACCAAAGGTGTTTCCATTAGGTTTGCAGTCAGAACTTTTCAGTACAATTGAAATGTATACTACTTTTATGTCAAAGCATTCTATTCACTGAGAAATCAACCTTTTTGTCTTTATGTGCACAGGTATGAAACAACTTTCAGACATCTCAGAAACATTTGGGAAGTTAACCTAAGGTGTTTCCATTAGGTTTGCAGTAAGTGCTTTGGTGTAAAATTGAAATGTATACTATTTGTATTGTCTAAGCACTGCATGCACAGACATAACAACTTTTTTGTGTTGATGTGTACAGCCATGAAACAACTTTCAAACTACTCATAATCATGTGGGAAGTTAACCTAAGGTGTTTCCATTAGGTTTGCAGTCAGAACTTTTGAGTACAATTGAAATCTATACTACTTTTATGTCAAAACATTCTATTCACTGAGAAATCAACTTTGTTGTCTTTAAGTGCACAGGTATGAAACAAATTTCAGACATCTCAGAATCATGTGGGTAGTTAACCTAAGGTGTTTCCATTAGGTTTGCAGTAAGTGCTTTGGTGTAAATTTGAGATGTCTACTGTTTGTATTGTCTAAGCATTGCATGCACTTAGATAACAACTTTTTTGTGTTGATGTGTACAGCCATGAAACAACTTTCAAACTACTCATAATCATGTGGGAAGTTAACCTAAGGTCTTTCCGTCAGGTATGCAATCAGGACTTTGTGTACAATTGAAATGTGTGCTATTTGTATTGTAAAAGCATTGTACGCTCTGATAAAACAACTTTTTTGTCTTGATGTTCAGAGCCATAATACAACTTTCAAACAACTCAGAAACATGTGGGAAGTTAACCTTAGTTGTTTCCATTAGGTTTGCAGCATGTACTTTGGTTTAAAATTGAAATGTATGCTATTTGTATTATCTAAACATTGCATGCCCTGAGGAAACAACTTTTTTGTGTTGATGTGTAGAGCTATGAGACAACTTTCAAATAGCTCAGAAACATGTGGGAAGTTAACTTAATATGTATCCATCTGGTTTGCACTCTGCACTTTATTGGAAAATTGAAATCTATACCATCTTAATGTCAGAACATAGTATGCACTGAGAAAGTAACTTTTTTGTCTTGATGAACAGAGGCATGAAACAACTTTCAACCTACTCATACTCATGTGGGAAGTTAACCAAAGGTGTTTCCATTAGGTTTGCAGTAAGTGCTTTGGTGTAAAATTGAAATATATACTATTTGTATTGTCTAAGCATTGCATGTACTGACATAACAACTTTTTTGTGTTGATGTGTACAGCCATGAAACAACTTTCAACCTACTCATACTCATGTGGGAAGTTAACCTAAGGTGTTTCCATTAGGTTTCCAGTCACAACTTTTGAGTACAATTGAACTGAATACTACCTTTATGTCAAAGCATTCTATTCACTGAGAAATCAACTTTGTTGCCTTTATGTGCACAGGTACGAAACAACTTTCAGACATCTCAGAATCATGTGGGAAGTTAACCTAAGGTGCTTCCATCAGGTTTGCAGTAAGTGCTTTGGTGTAAAATTGAGATGTATACTGTTTATATTGTCTAAGCATTGCATGCAGTGAGATAACACCTTTTTTGTGTTGATGTGTACAGCCATGAAACAACTTTCAAACTACTCATAATCATGTGGGAAGTTAACCTAAGGTGTTTCCATTAGGTTTGCAATCAGGATTTTTGAGTACAATTGAAATGTAAACTATTTGTATTGTAAAAGCATTGTATGCACTGAGAAAACAACTTTTTTGTCTTGATGTTCAGAGCCATAATACAACTTTCAAACAACTCAGAAACATGTGGGAAGTTAAACTAAGTTGTTTCCATTAGGTTTACAGCATGTCCTTTGATGTAAAATTGAAATGTATACTATTTGTATTATCTAACCATTGTATGCCCTGAGTTAACAACTTTTTTGTGTTGATGTGTAGAGACATGAGACAACTTTCAAACAGCTCAGAAACATGTATGAAGTTAACTTAATATGTATCCATCTGGTTTGCACTCTGCACTTTGTTGGAAAATTGAAAAGTATGCCATCTTAATGTCACAACATAGTATGCACTGAGAAAGTAACTTTTTTGTCTTGATGAACAGAGGCATGAAACAACTTTCACCCTACTCATACTCATGTGGGAAGTTAACCAAAGGTGTTTCCATTAGGTTTGCAGTCAGAACTTTTGAGTACAATTGAAATCTATACTACTTTTATGTCAAAGCATTCTATTCACTGAGAAATCAACTTTATTGTCTTTATGTGCACAGGTACGAAACAACTTTCAGACATCTCAGAATCATGTGGGAAGTTAATCTAAGGTGTTTCCATTAGGTTTGCAGTAAGTGCTTTGGTGTAAAATTGAAATGAATACTATTTGTATTGTCTAAGCATTGCATGCACAGACATAACAACTTTTATGTGTTGATGTGTACAGCCATGAAACAACTTTCAAACTACTCATAATCATGTGGTAAGTTAACCTATGGTGTTTCCATTAGTTTGCAATCAGGAGTTTTGAGTACAATTGAAATGTATACTTTTTGTATTGTCTAAGCATTGCATGCGCTGACATAACAACTTTTTTGTGTTGATGTGTACACCCATGAAACAACTTTCAAACTACTCATAATCATCTGCGAAGTTAACCTAAGGTGTTTCCATTAGGTTTGCAGTCAGAACTTTTGAGTACAATTGAAATCTATACTACTTTTATGTCAAAGCATTCTATTCACTGAGAAATCAACTTTGTTGTCTTTATGTGCACAGGTATGAAAGAAATTTCAGACATCTCAGAATCATGTGGGTTGTTAACCTAAGGTGTTTCCATTAGGTTTGCAGTAAGTGCTTTGGTGTAAAATTGAATTGTATACTATTTGTATTGTCTAAGCATTGCATGCACAGACATAACAACTTTTTTGTGTTGATGTGTACAGCCATGAAACAACTTTCAAACTACTCATAATCATGTGGTAAGTTAACCTATGGTGTTTCCATTAGGTTTGCAATCAGGACTTTTGAGTACAATTGAAATATATATCCTTTTTGTATTGTCTAAGCATTGCATGCGCTGACATAACAACTTTTTTGTGTTGATGTGTACAGCCATGAAACAACTTTCAAACTACTCATAATCATGTGGGAAGTTAACCTAAGTTGTTTCCATTAGGTTTGCAGCATGTACTTTGGTTTAAAATTCAAATGTATGCTATTTGTATTATCTAACCATTGTATGCCCTGAGTTAACAACTTTTTTGTGTTGATGTGTAGAACCATGAGACAACTTTCAAACAGCTCAGAAACATGTGGGAAGTTAACTTAATACGTATCCATCTGGTTTGCACTCTGCACTTTGTTGGAAAATTGAAATGTATGCCATCTTAATGTCAGAACATAGTATGCACTGAGAAAGTAACTTTTTTGTCTTGATGAAGAGAGGCATGAAAAAACTTTCAACCTACTCATACTCATGTGGGAAGTTAACCAAAGGTGTTTCCATTAGGTTTGCAGTCAGAACTTTTGAGTACAATTGAAATGTATACTACTTTTATGTCAAAGCATTCTATTCACTGAGAAATCAACTTTTTTGTCTTTATGTGCACAGGTATGAAACAACTTTCAGACATCTCAGAATCATGTGGGAAGTTACCCTAAGGTGTTTCCATTAGGTTTCCAGTAAGTGCTTTAGTGTAAAATTGAAATGTATACTATTAGTATTGTCTAAGCATTGCATGCACAGACATATCAACTTTTTTGTGTTGATGTGTACAGCCATGAAACAACTTTCAAACTACTCATAATCATGTGGTAAGTTAACCTATGGTGTTTCCATTGGTTTTGCAATCAGGACTTTTGAGTAAATTGAAATGTATACTATTTGTATTGTAAAAGCAATGTATGCACTGAGAAAACAACTTTTTTGTCTTAATGTTCAGAGCCATAATACAACTTTCAAACAACTCAGAAACATGTGGGAAGTTAACCTAAGTTGTTTCCATTAGGTTTGCAGCATGTACTTTGCTGTAAAATTGAAATGTATACTATTTGTATTATCTAACCATTGTATGCCCTGAGTTAACAACTTTTTTGTGTTGATGTGTAGAGCCATGAGACAACTTTCAAACAGCTGAGAAACATGTGGGAAGTTAACTTAATATGTATCAATCTGGTTTGCACTCTGCACTATGTTGGAAAATTGAAATGTATGCCATCTTAATGTCAGAACACAGTATGCACTGAGAAAGTAACTTTTTTGTCTTGATGAACAGAGGCATGAAAAAACTTTCAACCTACTCATACTCATGTGGGAAGTTAACCAAAGGTGTTTCCATTAGGTTTGCAGTCAGAACTTTTGAGTACAATTGAAATGTATACTACTTTTATGTCAAAGCATTCTATTCACTGAGAAATCAACTTTTTTGTCTTTATGTGCACAGGTATGAAACAACTTTCAGACATCTCAGAGTCATGTGGTAAGTTACCCTAAGGTGTTTCCATTAGGTTTGCAGTAAGTGCTTTGGTGTAAAATTGAAATGTATACTATTTGTATTGTCTAAGTATTGCATGCACAGACATATCAACTTTTTTGTGTTGATGTGTACAGCCATGAAACAACTTTCAAACTACTCATAGTCATGTGGTAAGTTAACCTATGGTGTTTCCACTAGTTTTGCAATCAGGAGTTTTGAGTAAATTGAAATGTATACTATTTGTATTGTAAAAGCAATGTATGCACTGAGAAAACAACTTTTTTGTCTTGATGTTCAGAGCCATAATACAACTTTCAAACAACTCAGAAACATGTCGGAAGTTAACCTAAGTTGTTTCCATTAGGTTTGCAGCATGTACTTTGCTGTAAAATTGAAATGTATACTATTTGTATTATCTAACCATTGTATGCCCTGAGTTAACAACTTTTTTGTGTTGATGTGTAGAGCCATGAGACAACTTTCAAACAGCTCAGAAACATGTGGGAAGTTAACTTAATATGTATCAATCTGGTTTGCACTCTGCACTATGTTGGAAAATTGAAATGTATGCCATCTTAATGTCAGAACACAGTATGCACTGAGAAAGTAACTTTTTTGTCTTGATGAACAGAGGCATGAAAAAACTTTCAACCTACTCATACTCATGTGAGAAGTTATCCAAAGGTGTTTCCATTAGGTTTGCAGTCAGAACTTTTGAGTACAATTGAAATGTATACTACTTTTATGTCAAAGCATTCTATTCACTGAGAAATCAACTTTTTTGTCTTTATGTGCACAGGTATGAAACAACTTTCAGACATCTCAGAATCATGTGGAAATTAACCTAAGGTGTTTCCATTAGGTTCGCAGTAAGTGCTTTGGTGGAAAATTGAAATGTATACTATTTGTATTGTCTAATCATTGCATGCACAGACATAACAACTTTTTTGTGTTGATGTGCACAGCCATGAAACAACTTTCAAACTACTCAGAATCATGTGGAAAGTTAACCTAAGGTGTTTCCATTAGGTTTGCAGTAAGTGCTTTGGTGTAAAATTGAAATGTATACTATTTGTATTGTCTAAGCATTGCATGCACAGACTTAACAACTTTTTTGTGTTGATGTGTACAGCCATGAAACAACTTTCAAACTACTCATAATCATGTGGGAAGTTAACCTAAGGTGTTTCCATTAGGTTTGCAATCAGGACTTTTGAGTACAATTGAAATGTATACTACTTTTATGTCAAAGCATTCTATTCAGTGAGAAATCAACTTTTTTGTCTTTATGTGCACAGGTATGAAACAACTTTCAGACATCTCAGAATCATGTGGGAAGTTAACCTAAGTTGTTTCCATTAGGTGTGCAGCATGTTCTTTGGTGTAAAATTGAATTGTATACTATTTGTATTATCGAACCATTGTATGGCCTGATTAACAACTTTTTCGTGTTCATGTGTAGAGCCATGAGACAACTTTCAAACACCTCAGAAACATGTGGGAAGTTAACTTAATATGTATCCATCTGGTTTGCACTCTGCACTTTGTTGGAAAATTGAAATGTATGCCATCTTAATGTCAGAACATAGTATGCACTGAGAAAATAACTTTTTTGTCTTGATGAGCAGAGGCATGAAACAACTTTCAACCTACTCATACTCTGTGGGAAGTTAACCAAAGGTGTTTCCATTAGGTTTGCAGTCAGAACTTTTGAGTACAATTGAAATGTATACTACTTTTATGTCAAAGCATTCTATTCACTGAGAAATCAACTTTTTTGTCTTTATGTGCACAGGTACGAAACAACTTTCAGACATCTCAGAATCATGTGGGAAGTTAATCTAAGGTGTTTCCATGAGGTTTGCAGTAAGTGCTTTGGTGTAAAATTGAAATGAATACTATTTGTATTGTCTAAGCATTTCATGCACAGACATAACAACTTTTTTGTGTTGATGTGTACAGCCATGAAACAACTTTCAAACTACTCATAATCATGTGGTAAGTTAACCTATGGTGTTTCCATTAGTTTGCAATCAGGAGTTTTGAGTACAATTGAAATGTATACTTTTTGTATTGTCTAAGCATTGCATGCGCTGACATAACAACTTTTTTGTGTTGATGTGTACACCCATGAAACAACTTTCAAACTACTCATAATCATGTGTGAAGTTAACCTAAGGTGTTTCCATTAGGTTTGCAGTCAGAACTTTTGAGTACAATTGAAATCTATACTACTTTTATGTCAAAGCATTCTATTCACTGAGAAATCAACTTTGTTGTCTTTAAGTGCACAGATATGAAACAAATTTCAGACATCTCAGAATCATGTGGGTAGTTAACCTAAGGTGTTTCCATTAGGTTTGCAGCAAGTGCTTTGGTGTAAAATTGAGATGTATACTGTTTGTATTGTCTAAGCATTGCATGCACTGAGATAACAACTTTTTTGTGTTGATGTGTACAGCCATGAAACAACTTTCAAACTACTCATAATCATGTGGAAAGTTAACCTAAGGTGTTTCCATTAGGTTTGCAATCAGGACTTTTGAGTACAATTGAAATGTATGCTACTTTTATGTCAAAGCTTTCTATTCACTGAGAAATCAACTTTTTTGTCTTTATGTGCACAGGTATGAAACAACTTTCAGACATCTCAGAATCATGTGGGAAGTTACCCTAAGGTGTTTCCATTAGGTTTGCAGTAAGTGCTTTGGTGTAAAATTGAAATGTATACTATTAGTATTGTCTAAGCATTGCATGCACAGACATATCAACTTTTTTGTGTTGATGTGTACAGCCATGAAACAACTTTCAAACTACTCATAATCTTGTGGTAAGTTAACCTATGGTGTTTCCATTAGTTTTGCAATCAGGACTTTTGAGTAAATTGAAATGTATACTATTTGTATTGTAAAAGCGATGTATGCAATGAGAAAACAACTTTTTTGTCTTGATGTTCAGAGCCATAATAGAACTTTCAAACAACTCAGAAACATGTGGGAAGTTAACCTAAGTTGTTTCCATTATGTTTGCAGCATGTACTTTGGTTTAAAATTGAAATGTATGCTATTTGTATTATCTAACCATTGTATGCCCTGAGTTAACAACTTTTTTTTGTTGATGTGTAGACCCATGAGACAACTTTCAAACAGCTCAGCAACATGTGGGAAGTTAACTTAATATGTATCCATCTGGTTTGCACTCTGCACTTTGTTGGAAAATTGAAATGTATGCCATCTTAATGTCAGAACATAGTATGCACTGAGAAAGTAACTTTCTTGTCTTGATGAACAGAGGCATGAAAAAACTTTGAACCTACTTATACTCATGTGGGAAGTTAACCAAAGGTGTTTCCATTAGGTTTGCAGTCAGAACTTTTGAGTACAATTGAAATGTATACTACTTTTATGTCAAAGCATTCTATTCACTGAGAAATCAACTTTTTTGTCTTTATGTGCACAGGTATGAAACAACTTTCAGACATCTCAGAATCATGTGGAAATTAACCTAAGGTGTTTCCATTAGGTTCGCAGTAAGTGCTTTGGTGGAAAATTGAAATGTATACTATTTGTATTGTCTAATCATTGCATGCACAGACATAACAACTTTTTTGTGTTGATGTGCACAGCCATGAAACAACTTTCAAACTACTCAGAATCATGTGGAAAGTTAACCTAAGGTGTTTCCATTAGGTTTGCAGTAAGTGCTTTGGTGTAAAATTGAAATGTATACTATTTGTATTGTCTAAGCATTGCATGCACAGACTTAACAACTTTTTTGTGTTGATGTGTACAGCCATGAAACAACTTTCAAACTACTCATAATCATGTGGGAAGTTAACCTAAGGTGTTTCCATTAGGTTTGCAATCAGGACTTTTGAGTACAATTGAAATGTATACTACTTTTATGTCAAAGCATTCTATTCAGTGAGAAATCAACTTTTTTGTCTTTATGTGCACAGGTATGAAACAACTTTCAGACATCTCAGAATCATGTGGGAAGTTAACCTAAGTTGTTTCCATTAGGTGTGCAGCATGTTCTTTGGTGTAAAATTGAATTGTATACTATTTGTATTATCGAACCATTGTATGGCCTGATTAACAACTTTTTCGTGTTCATGTGTAGAGCCATGAGACAACTTTCAAACACCTCAGAAACATGTGGGAAGTTAACTTAATATGTATCCATCTGGTTTGCACTCTGCACTTTGTTGGAAAATTGAAATGTATGCCATCTTAATGTCAGAACATAGTATGCACTGAGAAAATAACTTTTTTGTCTTGATGAGCAGAGGCATGAAACAACTTTCAACCTACTCATACTCTGTGGGAAGTTAACCAAAGGTGTTTCCATTAGGTTTGCAGTCAGAACTTTTGAGTACAATTGAAATGTATACTACTTTTATGTCAAAGCATTCTATTCACTGAGAAATCAACTTTTTTGTCTTTATGTGCACAGGTACGAAACAACTTTCAGACATCTCAGAATCATGTGGGAAGTTAATCTAAGGTGTTTCCATGAGGTTTGCAGTAAGTGCTTTGGTGTAAAATTGAAATGAATACTATTTGTATTGTCTAAGCATTTCATGCACAGACATAACAACTTTTTTGTGTTGATGTGTACAGCCATGAAACAACTTTCAAACTACTCATAATCATGTGGTAAGTTAACCTATGGTGTTTCCATTAGTTTGCAATCAGGAGTTTTGAGTACAATTGAAATGTATACTTTTTGTATTGTCTAAGCATTGCATGCGCTGACATAACAACTTTTTTGTGTTGATGTGTACACCCATGAAACAACTTTCAAACTACTCATAATCATGTGTGAAGTTAACCTAAGGTGTTTCCATTAGGTTTGCAGTCAGAACTTTTGAGTACAATTGAAATCTATACTACTTTTATGTCAAAGCATTCTATTCACTGAGAAATCAACTTTGTTGTCTTTAAGTGCACAGATATGAAACAAATTTCAGACATCTCAGAATCATGTGGGTAGTTAACCTAAGGTGTTTCCATTAGGTTTGCAGCAAGTGCTTTGGTGTAAAATTGAGATGTATACTGTTTGTATTGTCTAAGCATTGCATGCACTGAGATAACAACTTTTTTGTGTTGATGTGTACAGCCATGAAACAACTTTCAAACTACTCATAATCATGTGGAAAGTTAACCTAAGGTGTTTCCATTAGGTTTGCAATCAGGACTTTTGAGTACAATTGAAATGTATGCTACTTTTATGTCAAAGCTTTCTATTCACTGAGAAATCAACTTTTTTGTCTTTATGTGCACAGGTATGAAACAACTTTCAGACATCTCAGAATCATGTGGGAAGTTACCCTAAGGTGTTTCCATTAGGTTTGCAGTAAGTGCTTTGGTGTAAAATTGAAATGTATACTATTAGTATTGTCTAAGCATTGCATGCACAGACATATCAACTTTTTTGTGTTGATGTGTACAGCCATGAAACAACTTTCAAACTACTCATAATCTTGTGGTAAGTTAACCTATGGTGTTTCCATTAGTTTTGCAATCAGGACTTTTGAGTAAATTGAAATGTATACTATTTGTATTGTAAAAGCGATGTATGCAATGAGAAAACAACTTTTTTGTCTTGATGTTCAGAGCCATAATAGAACTTTCAAACAACTCAGAAACATGTGGGAAGTTAACCTAAGTTGTTTCCATTATGTTTGCAGCATGTACTTTGGTTTAAAATTGAAATGTATGCTATTTGTATTATCTAACCATTGTATGCCCTGAGTTAACAACTTTTTTTTGTTGATGTGTAGACCCATGAGACAACTTTCAAACAGCTCAGCAACATGTGGGAAGTTAACTTAATATGTATCCATCTGGTTTGCACTCTGCACTTTGTTGGAAAATTGAAATGTATGCCATCTTAATGTCAGAACATAGTATGCACTGAGAAAGTAACTTTCTTGTCTTGATGAACAGAGGCATGAAAAAACTTTGAACCTACTTATACTCATGTGGGAAGTTAACCAAAGGTGTTTCCATTAGGTTTGCAGTCAGAACTTTTGAGTACAATTGAAATGTATACTACTTTTATGTCAAAGCATTCTATTCACTGAGAAATCAACTTTTTTGTCTTTATGTGCACAGGTATGAAACAACTTTCAGACATCTCAGAATCATGTGGAAATTAACCTAAGGTGTTTCCATTAGGTTCGCAGTAAGTGCTTTGGTGGAAAATTGAAATGTATACTATTTGTATTGTCTAATCATTGCATGCACAGACATAACAACTTTTTTGTGTTGATGTGCACAGCCATGAAACAACTTTCAAACTACTCAGAATCATGTGGAAAGTTAACCTAAGGTGTTTCCATTAGGTTTGCAGTAAGTGCTTTGGTGTAAAATTGAAATGTATACTATTTGTATTGTCTAAGCATTGCATGCACAGACTTAACAACTTTTTTGTGTTGATGTGTACAGCCATGAAACAACTTTCAAACTACTCATAATCATGTGGGAAGTTAACCTAAGGTGTTTCCATTAGGTTTGCAATCAGGACTTTTGAGTACAATTGAAATGTATACTACTTTTATGTCAAAGCATTCTATTCAGTGAGAAATCAACTTTTTTGTCTTTATGTGCACAGGTATGAAACAACTTTCAGACATCTCAGAATCATGTGGGAAGTTAACCTAAGTTGTTTCCATTAGGTGTGCAGCATGTTCTTTGGTGTAAAATTGAATTGTATACTATTTGTATTATCGAACCATTGTATGGCCTGATTAACAACTTTTTCGTGTTCATGTGTAGAGCCATGAGACAACTTTCAAACACCTCAGAAACATGTGGGAAGTTAACTTAATATGTATCCATCTGGTTTGCACTCTGCACTTTGTTGGAAAATTGAAATGTATGCCATCTTAATGTCAGAACATAGTATGCACTGAGAAAATAACTTTTTTGTCTTGATGAGCAGAGGCATGAAACAACTTTCAACCTACTCATACTCTGTGGGAAGTTAACCAAAGGTGTTTCCATTAGGTTTGCAGTCAGAACTTTTGAGTACAATTGAAATGTATACTACTTTTATGTCAAAGCATTCTATTCACTGAGAAATCAACTTTTTTGTCTTTATGTGCACAGGTACGAAACAACTTTCAGACATCTCAGAATCATGTGGGAAGTTAATCTAAGGTGTTTCCATGAGGTTTGCAGTAAGTGCTTTGGTGTAAAATTGAAATGAATACTATTTGTATTGTCTAAGCATTTCATGCACAGACATAACAACTTTTTTGTGTTGATGTGTACAGCCATGAAACAACTTTCAAACTACTCATAATCATGTGGTAAGTTAACCTATGGTGTTTCCATTAGTTTGCAATCAGGAGTTTTGAGTACAATTGAAATGTATACTTTTTGTATTGTCTAAGCATTGCATGCGCTGACATAACAACTTTTTTGTGTTGATGTGTACACCCATGAAACAACTTTCAAACTACTCATAATCATGTGTGAAGTTAACCTAAGGTGTTTCCATTAGGTTTGCAGTCAGAACTTTTGAGTACAATTGAAATCTATACTACTTTTATGTCAAAGCATTCTATTCACTGAGAAATCAACTTTGTTGTCTTTAAGTGCACAGATATGAAACAAATTTCAGACATCTCAGAATCATGTGGGTAGTTAACCTAAGGTGTTTCCATTAGGTTTGCAGCAAGTGCTTTGGTGTAAAATTGAGATGTATACTGTTTGTATTGTCTAAGCATTGCATGCACTGAGATAACAACTTTTTTGTGTTGATGTGTACAGCCATGAAACAACTTTCAAACTACTCATAATCATGTGGAAAGTTAACCTAAGGTGTTTCCATTAGGTTTGCAATCAGGACTTTTGAGTACAATTGAAATGTATGCTACTTTTATGTCAAAGCTTTCTATTCACTGAGAAATCAACTTTTTTGTCTTTATGTGCACAGGTATGAAACAACTTTCAGACATCTCAGAATCATGTGGGAAGTTACCCTAAGGTGTTTCCATTAGGTTTGCAGTAAGTGCTTTGGTGTAAAATTGAAATGTATACTATTAGTATTGTCTAAGCATTGCATGCACAGACATATCAACTTTTTTGTGTTGATGTGTACAGCCATGAAACAACTTTCAAACTACTCATAATCTTGTGGTAAGTTAACCTATGGTGTTTCCATTAGTTTTGCAATCAGGACTTTTGAGTAAATTGAAATGTATACTATTTGTATTGTAAAAGCGATGTATGCAATGAGAAAACAACTTTTTTGTCTTGATGTTCAGAGCCAAAATAGAACTTTCAAACAACTCAGAAACATGTGGGAAGTTAACCTAAGTTGTTTCCATTATGTTTGCAGCATGTACTTTGGTTTAAAATTGAAATGTATGCTATTTGTATTATCTAACCATTGTATGCCCTGAGTTAACAACTTTTTTTTGTTGATGTGTAGACCCATGAGACAACTTTCAAACAGCTCAGCAACATGTGGGAAGTTAACTTAATATGTATCCATCTGGTTTGCACTCTGCACTTTGTTGGAAAATTGAAATGTATGCCATCTTAATGTCAGAACATAGTATGCACTGAGAAAGTAACTTTCTTGTCTTGATGAACAGAGGCATGAAAAAACTTTGAACCT
>NW_027277808.1:0-24368 GCF_030028105.1 Mobula birostris
GCACATCTCACACCTCCCATAGCTTCCCCTATATCGTTGTGTTCTTGCGCACCTCTCATACCTTCCCCTTTTTAGCTGAGTTTTTGCTCATCCCTCATACCTTCCCCTTATCGACATGTTTTCACGCAACTCTCATACCTTCACGTATATCACCGTGTTTTCGGGGACATCCCATAGCTTCGCCTATATCTCTGCGTTTTTGCGCACCTCTCATACCTTCCCCTATATGGCCGTGTTTTCGCGCACCTCCCATACCTTCCCCTATATCGCTGTTTTTTCGTGCTACTCCCATAGCTTCCCCTTATCGCTGTGTTTTAGCACACCTCCCATACCTTCCCCAATATGGCTGTGTTTTTGCGCACCTCTCATACTTTCCACTAGATATGCTGTGTTTTCGCGCACGTCCCATACCTTCCCATATATTGCTCAGCTTTCACGTACCTCCCATAGCTTCCTCTATATCGCCATGTTTTCGCGCACATCTCATTTATTCCACTATAGTGCTGTTTTCGCGCACCTCCCATACATTTCCCTTATCGTTGTGTTTTTGCGCACCTCCCATACTTTCCTGTATATCGCCGTGTTTTCGCAGACCTCTCATAACTTCCCCTATATTGCTGTGTTTTAGCGCAACTCTCATACCTTCCAGTATATCGCTGTGTTTTCACGCACCTTCCGTAGATACCCCTATGTCGCTGTGCTCTCGTGCACCTCTCATCACGTCCCCGATATCGCTCTACTTTCGCGCACCTCCCATAGCTTCCCCTACGTCACTGTGTGTTTGCGCACATCTCTTAAATTCCCCTATATCTCCCTGTTTTAATGCACCTCCCATAGCTTCTCATATATCGCCGTGTTTTCGCGCACATAACATAGCTTCCCGTATATTGCAATGTTTTTGTGCACCTCTCATAGCTTCCCCTAAATCGCTGTGTTTTTGCGCAACTCTCATACCTTCCCCTATATCGCCGTGTTGTCGCGCACCTCGCATAGCTTCTCCTATATCGCCTTTTATTTCACGCACCTCCCATAGCTTCCCCCAAATCACTGCGTTTTCTCGCACATCTCATACTTTCCCCTATATCGCTCTGTTTTCGTGCACCTCCTATAGCTTCACATATATCGCTGTGTTTTCGCGCACCTCTCATACCTTTCACTATATCGCTTTGTTTTCGCGCACATCTGATAGCTTCCCCTATGTCGCTGTGTTCTCGTGCACCTCTCATCACTTCCCCGATATCGCTCTGCTTTCGTGCACCTTGCATAACATCCCCTATATTGTTGTGTTCTCGCGCACCTCTCATACCTTCCCCTTTTTAGCTGTGTATTCGCTCATCCCTCATACCTTCCCCTATATCAACATGTTTTCAGGCAACTCTCATACCTTCACGTATATCACCGTGTTTTCGTGCAAATCCCATAGCTTCGCCTATATCTGTGTTTTCGCGCACCTCTCATAGCTTCCCCTATATGGCCGTGTTTTCGCGCACCTCCCATACCTTCCCTTATATCGCTGTTTTCTCGTGCTACTCCCATAGCTTCCCCTTATCGCTGCGTTTTTGCACACCTCCCATACTTTCCCCAATATGGCTGTGCTTTTGCGCACCGCTCATACTTTCGACAATATTGCTGTGTTTTCACGCACATCCCATACCTTCCCATATATTGCTCAGCTTTCATGCACCTCCCATAGCTTCCTCTATATCGCCATGTTTTCCAGCACATCTCATTTATTCCACTATAGTGCTGTGTTTTCCCACACCTCCCATACATTCCCCTTATGGTTGTGTTTTCGCGCATCTCCCATACTTTCCTGTATATCGCCGTGTTTTCGCAGACCTCTCATAACTTCCCCTATATTGCTGTGTTTTCGCGCACCTCTCATACCTTCCACTATATCACTGTGTTTTCGTGCACCTCGCGTAGCTTCCGCTATGTCGCTGTGTTCTCCTGCACCTCTCATCACTTCCCCTATATCGATCTGCTTTCACGCACCTCGCATAGCATCCCCTATATCTTTGTGTTTTCACGCACCTCTCACACCTTCACGTATATCGCAGTGTTTTCGCACACATCCCATAGTTTCGCCTATACCACTGTGTTTTCGCGCACCACTCATACCTTCCACTACATCACTGTGTTTTCGCGCACCTCTCATAGCTTCTCCTATATCGCCGTCTTTTTTACGCACCTTCTGTAGTTCCCCTATATTGCTGTGTTTTCTTGCACCTGTCATACCTTCCACTATATCGCCGTGTTTTTGCGCACCTCTCATAGCTTTCCCTACATCACTGTGTTTTCGCGCACCTCGCATACCTTCCCCTATGTCATTGTGTTTTCGTGCACCTCTCATACCTTCCACTATATCGATGTGTTTTCGCACACCTCTCATAGCTTCCCCTACATTGCTGTATTTTCGCGCCCCTCTCATTCCTTCCCCAATATTGCTGTGTTTTCACACACCTCCCACAGCTAGCCATTTTTCTCCATGTTTTCACACACCTCTCATAGCTTCCCGTATATTGCGATGATTTCGCGCATCTCTTATAGCTAACCCCAAATCGCTGTGTTTTTGCGCACCTCTCATACCTTCCCCTATATCGATGTGCTTTCATGCACCTCCCATAGCTTCCCCTATATCGCCGTGTTTTCTCACACCTCTCATACCTTCTCCTTTCTCGCTCTGTTTTCGTGCACCTCCCACAGCTTCCCATATGTCGCTGTGTTTTCGGACACCTCTCATACCTTCCACTATATCGCTGTGTTTTCGCACACCTCTCGTAGCTTCCCCTATATCAATGTGTTTTTGCGCACCTCTCATAACTTCCCCTATATTGCTGTGTTTTCTCGCACCTCTGATACCTTCCCCTATATCGCTCTGTTTTCGTGCACCTCCCATTGCTTCCCATATATTGCTGTGTTATCGCGCTCCATTCATACCTTCCCCTATATCGCTGTATTTTCGTGCACCTCTCATACCTGCCCCTATATCGCCGTGTTTTCGCAGGCCTCTCATAGCTTCCCCTATATCACTGTGTTTTTGCTTACCTCGCGTACCTTCCCCTATATCATTGTGTTTTCGCGCACCTCTGATACCTACCACTGTATCGATGTGTTTTCGCTCACCTCTGAAACCTTCCCCGATATCGCTGTGTTATCAAGCAGCTTTCATAGCTTCCCCTCTATTGCTGTGCTTTCGCATACCTCCCATGGCTTCCCATATAGCGCTGTGTTTTCACGCACCTCTCATACTTTCCGCTATATCGCTGTGTTTTCGCGCAGCTCTCATACCTTCCCCTATTTCACCATGTTTTCACGCACCTCCCATAGCTTCCTAAATATCGCTGTGTTTTCGCATGCCTATCATACCTTCCCCTATATGGCTGTGTTTTAAACATAGAAACATAGAAAATAGGTGCAGGAGTAGGCCATTCGGCCCTTCGAGCCTGCACCGCCATTTATTATGATCATGGCTGATCATCCAACTCAGAACACCGCCCCAGCCTTCCCTCCATACCCCCTGACCCCCGTAGCCACAAGGGCCATATCTAACTCCCTCTTAAATATAGCCAATGAACTGGCCTCAACTGTTTCCTGTGGCAGAGAATTCCACAGATTCACCACTCTCTGTGTGAAGAAGTTTTTCCTAATCTCGGTCCTAAAAGGCTTCCCCTCTATCCTCAAACTGTGACCCCTCGTTCTGGACTTCCCCAACATCGGGGGCAATCTTCCTGCATCTAGCCTGTCCAATCCCTTTAGGATCTTATACGTTTCAATCAGATCCCCCCTCAATCTTCTAAATTCCAACGAGTACAAGCCCAGTTCATCCAGTCTTTCTTCATATGAAAGTCCTGCCATCCCATGAATCAATCTGGTGAACCTTCTTTGTACTCCCTCTATGGCAAGGATGTCTTTCCTCAGATTAGGGGACCAAAACTGCACACAATACTCCAGGTGTGGTCTCACCAAGGCCTTGTACAACTGCAGTAGTACCTCCCTGCTCCTGTACTCGAATCCTCTCGCTATAAATGCCAGCATACCGTTTGCCTTTTTCACCGCCTGCTGTACCTGCATGCCCACTTTCAATGACTGCTGTATAATGACACCCAGGTCACGTTGCACCTCCCCTTTTCCTAATCGGCCACCATTCAGATAATAATTTGTTTTCCTATTTTTGCCACCAAAGTGGATAGCTTCACATTTATCCACATTAAATTGCATCTGCCATGAATTTGCCCACTCACACAACCTATCCAAGTCACTCTGCATCCTCTTAGCATCCTCCTCACAGCTAACACTGCCACCCAGCTTCGTGTCATCCGCAAACTTGGAGATGCTGCATTTAATTCCCTCATCCAAGTCATTAATATATATTGTAAACATCTGGGGTCCCAGCACTGAGCCTTGTGGTACCCCACTAGTCACCGCCTGCCATTCTGAAAAGGTCCCGTTTATTCCCACTCTTTGCTTCCTGTCTGCTAACCAACTCTCCACCCACACCAATACCTTGCCCCCAATACCGTGTGCTTTAAGTTTGCACACTAATCTCCTGTGTGGGACCTTGTCAAAAGCCTTCTGAAAATCCAAATATACCACATCCACTGGTTCTCCCCTATCCACTCTACTAGTTACATCCTTAAAAAATTCTATGAGATTCGTCAGACATGATTTTCCTTTCACAAATCCATGCTGACTTTGTCTGATCATTTCACCACTTTCCAAATGTGCTGTTATCACATCCTTGATAACTGACTCCAGCAGTTTCCCCACCACCGACGTTAGGCTGACCGGTCTATAATTCCCCGATTTCTCTCTCCCTCCTTTTTTAAAAAGTGGGGTTACATTAGCCACCCTCCAATCCTCAAGAACTAGTCCAGAATCTAACGAGTTTTGAAAAATTATCACTAATGCATCCACTATTTCTTGGGCTACTTCCTTAAGCACCCTGGGATGCAGACCATCTGGCCCTGGGGATTTATCTGCCTTCAATCCCTTCAATTTACCTAACACCACTTCCCCACTAACATGTATTTCGCTCAGTTCCTCCATCTCACTGGACCCTCTGTCCCCTACTATTTCTGGAAGATTATTTATGTCCTCCTTAGTGAAGGCAGAACCAAATGATTTTATTCAATTGGTCTGCCATGTCCTTGCTCCCCATAATCAATTCACCTGTTTCTGTCTGCAGGGACCTACATTTGTCTTTACCAGTCTTTTCCTTTTTACATATCTATAAAAGCTTTTACAGTCAGTTTTTATGTTGCCTGCCAGTTTTCTCTCATAATCTTTTTTCCCCTTCCTAATTAAGCCCTTTGTCCTCCTCTGCTGAACTCTGAATTTCTCCCAGTCCTCAGGTGAGCCACTTTCTCTGGCTAATTTGTATGCTGCTTCTTTGTAATTGATACTATCCCTAATTTCTCTTGTCAGCCACGGGTGCACTACCTTCCTTGATTTATTCTTTTGCCAAACAGGGATGAACATTTGTTTCAGTTCATCCATGCAACCTTTAAATGCTTGCCATTGCATATCCACCGTCAATCCTTTAAGTGTCATTTGCCAGTCTATCTTAGCTAATTCACGTCTCATACCTTCAAAGTTACTCCTCTTTAAGTTCAGAACCTTTGTTTCTGAATTAACTATGTCACTCTCCATCTTAATGAAGAATTCCACCATATTATGGTCACTCTTACCCAAGGGGCCTCTCACGACAAGATTGCTAATTAACCCTTCCTCATTGCTCAAAACCCAGTCCAGAATAGCCTGCTCTCTAGTCGGTTCCTCGACATGTTGGTTCAAAAAACCATCCCGCATACATTCCAAGAAATCCTCTTCCTCAGCACCTTTACCAATTTGGTTCACCCAATCTACATGTAGATTGAAGTCACCCATTATAACTGCTGTTCCTTTATTGCACACATTTCTAATTTCCTGTTTAATACCATCTCCGACCTCACTACTACTGTTAGGTGGCCTGTACACAACTCCCACCAGCGCCTTCTGCCCCTTAGTGTTACGCAGCTCTACCCATATCGATTCCACATCTTCCCGGCTTATGTCCTTCCTTTCTATTGCGTTAATCTCTTCTTTAACCAGCAACGCACCCCACCTCCCCTTCCTTCATGTCTATCCCTCCTGAATATTGAATATCCCTGAACGTTGAGCTCCCATCCCTGGTCATCCTGGAGCCATGTCTCTGTGATCCCAACTACATCATAATCATTAATAACAATCTGCACTTTCAATTCATCCACCTTATTACGAATGCTCCTTGCATTGACACACAAAGCTTTCAGGCGCTCTTTTACAACTCTCTTAGCCCTTATACAGTTATGCTGAAAAGTGGCCGTTTTTAATGCTTGCCCTGGATTTGTCGGCCTGCCACTTTTACTTTTCTCCATAGTACTTTTTGTTTCTACCCTCACTTTACACCCCTCTACCTCTCTGCACTGGTTCCCATCCCCCTGTAGTGAACTAACCTCCTCACGCCTAGCCTCTTTAATTTGATTCCCACCCCCAACCATTCTAGTTTAAAGTCACCTCAGTAGCCCTCGCTAATCTCCCTGCCAGGATATTGGTCCCCCGAGGATTCAAGTGCAACTCGTCCTTTTTGTACAGGACACGCCTGCGCCAAAAGAGGTCCCAATGATCCAAAAACTTGAATCCCTGCTCCCTGCTCCAATCCCTCAACCACGCATTTATCCTCCACCTCATCGCATTCCTACTCTCACTGTCGCGTGGCACAGGCAGTAATCCTGAGATTACTACCTTTGCGGTCCTTTTTCTCAACACTCTTCCTAGCTCCCTATATTCTCCTTTCAGGACCTCATCCCTTTTCCTACCTATGTCATTGGTACCTAAATGTACCACGACCTCTGGCTCCTCACCCTCCCACTTCAGGATATCTTGGACACAATCAGAAATATCCCGGAACCCGGCACCAGGGAGGCAAACTACCATCCGGGTCTCTGGACTGCGTCCACAGAATCGCCTATCTTCTTGCACGTCCCATAGCTTCCTCTATATTGCTGTGTTTTCGAACAACTCGCCTACCTTCCCCTATATCGTTGTGTTTTTGCGCACCTCTTATAGCTTCCCCTATATCGCTGTGTTTTCTCGCACCTCTCATACCTTCCCCAAAATCGCTCTGTTTTAGCGCACCTCCCATAGCTCCCCATATATCACTGTGTTTTCATGCTCCTCGCATACCGACCCCTATATCACTGTGTTTTCATGCACTTCTCATAGCTTCCCCTATATTGCTGTGTTTTCGCGCACCTCGCATACCTTCCCCTATATTGTTTATTGTTTTGGTTTCGCACACCTCGCACACCTTCACGTATATTGCAGTGTTTTCGCGCACATCCCATAGTTTCTCCTATACCACTGTGTTTTCGCGCACCTCTCATAACTTCCTCTATATCGCTGTCTTTTCACACACCTCTCATACCTTCCCCTATATTGCTGCATTTTCACGCTCCTCCCATAGCTTCCCCTATATAGCTGTGTTTTCACTCACATCTCATAACTTCCCGTATCACCACACTTTCGGGCACCTCTCACACATTCTCCTACATCGCTGTGTTTTTGTGCACCTCTCATACCTTCCACTATATCGCTGTGTTTTTCTGCACGTCCCAAACCTTCCCATATATTGCTCAGCTTTTGTGCACCTCCCGTAGCTTCCTCTTTATCGCCGTGTTTTCGTGCACCTCCCATACTTTCCCCAATATGGCTATGTTTTCGCGCACCTCCCATACGTTCCCCTTATTGCTGTGTTTTCGCGCACCTCCCATACTTTCCCCAATATGGCTATGTTTCGCGTACCTCTCATCACTTCCCCTGTATCGCTGTGTTTTTGCGTGCCTAGTACGCCTTCCTCTATATCGCAGTGTTTTTGTGCACCTCCCACAGCTTCTCCTATATCGATGTGTTTTTACGCACCTCTCATACCTTCCCCTATATCGCTGTGCTTTCGCGCACCTCTCATAGCTTCCCGCATATCACTGTCTTTTTGCGCAATACTCATACCTGCCCCTATATGGCCGTGTTTTCGCAGACCTCTCATAGCTTCCCAAATTTCTGTTTTAGCGCACCTCTCATACCTTCCTAATATTGCTGTGTTTTCATGCACCTCCCATAGATTCCCCTATGTTGCTGTGTTCTCGTACACCTCTAGTCACTTCCCCTATATTGCTCTGCTTTCGTGCACCTCGCATAACATCCCCTATATCGTTGTGTTCTCGCGCACCTCTCATACCTTCCCCTTTTTAGCTGAGTTTTCGCTCATCCCTCATACGTTCCCCTATATTGACATGCTTTCACGCAACTCTCGTACCTTCATGTATATCACCGTGTTTTCGTGCACATCCCATAGCTTCGCCTATATCTCTGTTTTCGCGCACTTCTCATAGCTTCCTCTATATCGCCGTGTTTTCACGCACCTCTCATTTATTCCACTATAGCGCTGTGTTTTCGTGCACCTCCCATACTTTCCCCAATATGGCTATGTTTTTGCGCACCTCCCATACCTTCCCCTTATTACTGTGTTTTCGCGCACCTCCCATACTTTCCCCAATATGGCTATGTTTCGCGTACTTCTCATAACTTCCCCTGTATCGCTGTGTTTTTGCGTGCCTAGTACACCTTCCTCTATATCGCAGTGTTTTTGTGCACCTCCCATAGCTTCTCCTATATCGATGTGTTTTTTGCGCACCTCTCATACCTTCCCCTTTTTACATCCCTCATACGTTCCCCTATATTGACATGTTTTCACGCAACTCTCGTACCTTGATGTATATCACCGTGTTTTCGTGCACATCCCATAGCTTCGCCTATATCTCTGTGTTTTCGCGCACTTCTCATAGCTTCCCCTATATGGCTGTGTTTTCGTACCTCCCATACCTTCCCCTATATGGCTGTGTTTTCGCGCACCTCTCATACTTTCCACTACATCACTTTGTTTTCGCGCACGTCCCATAGCTTCCCATATATTGCTCAGCTTTAACGCACCTCCCATAGCTTCCTCTATATCGCCGTGTTTTCGCGCACCTCTCATTTATTCCACTATAGCGCTGTGTTTTCGTGCACCTCCCATACTTTCCCCAATATGGCTATGTTTTCGCGCACCTCCCATACCTTCCCCTTATTGCTGTGTTTTCGCGCACCTCCCATACTTTCCCCAATATGGCTATGTTTCGCGTACCTCTCATAACTTCCCCTGTATCGCTGTGTTTTTGCGTGCCTAGTACACCTTCCTCTATATCGCAGTGTTTTTGTGCACCTCCCATAGCTTCTCCTATATCGCTGTGCTTTGGCGCACCTCTCATACCTTCCCCTTTTTAGCTGAGTTTTCGCTCATCCCTCATACGTTCCCTATATTGACATGTTTTCACGCAACTCTGGTACCTTCATGTATATCACCGTGTTTTCATGCACATCCCATAGCTTCGCCTATATCTCTGTGTTTTCGCGCACTTCTCATACCCTCCCCTATATCGCTGTGCTTTCGCACACCTCTCATAGCTTCGCGCATATCACTGTCTTTTTGCGCAATACTCATACCTGCCCCTATATGGCCCGTGTTTTCGCAGACCTCTCATAGCTTCCCAAATTTCTGTTTTAGCGCACCTCTCATACCTTCCTAGTATTGCTGTGTTTTCATGCACCTCCCATAGATTCCCCTATGGTTGCTGTGTTCTCGTACACCTCTAGTCACTTCCCCTATATTGCCTCTGCTTTCGTGCACCTCACATATCATCCCCTATATCGTTGTGTTCTCTCGCACCTCTCATACCTTCCCCTTTTTAGCTGAGTTTTCGCTCATCATACGTTCCCCTATATTGACATGTTTTCACGCAACTCTCGTACCTTGATGTATAGTCACTGTGGTTTTCGTGCACATCCCATAGCTTCGCCTATATCTCTGTGTTTTCGCGCACTTCTCATAGCTTCCCCTATATGGCTGTGTTTTCGTACCTCCCATACCTTCCCCTATAGGGCTGTGTTTTTCTGCGCACCTCTCATACTTTCCACTACATCACTTTGTTTTCGCGCACGTCCCATACCTTCCCATATATTGCTCAGCTTTAACGCACCTCCCATAGCTTCCTCTATATCGCCCGTGTTTTCACGCACCTCTCTTTTATTCCACTATAGCGCTGTGTTTTCGTGCACCTCCCATACTTTCCCCAATATGGCTATGTTTTTGCGCACCTCCCATACCTTCCCCTTATTAGTGTTTTCGCGCACCTCCCATACTTTCCCCAATATGGCTATGTTTCGCGTACTTCTCATAACTTCCCCTGTATCGCTGTGTTTTTGCGTGCCTAGTACACCTTCCTCTATATCGCAGTGTTTTTGTGCACCTCCCATAGCTTCTCCTATATCGATGGGTTTTTGCGCACCTCTCATACCTTCCCCTTTTTAGCTGAGTTTTCGCTCATCCCTCATACGTTCCCCTATATTTACATGTTTCCACGCAACTCTCGTACCTTGATGTATATCACCGTGTTTTCGTGCACATCCCATAGCTTCGCCTATATCTCTGTGTTTTCGCGCACTTCTCATAGCTTCCCCTATATGGCTGTGTTTTCGTACCTCCCATACCTTCCCCTATATGGCTGTGTTTTCGCGCACCTCTCATACTTTCCACTACATCACTTTGTTTTCGCGCACGTCCCATAGCTTCCCATATATTGCTCAGCTTTAACGCACCTCCCATAGCTTCCTCTATATCGCCGTGTTTTCGCGCACCTCTCATTTATTCCCACTATAGCGCTGTGTTTTCGTGCACCTCCATACTTTCCCCAATATGGCTATGTTTTTGCGCACCTCCCATACCTTCCCCTTATTGCTGTGTTTTCGCTCACCTCCCATACTTTCCCCAATATGGCTATGTTTCGCGTACCTCTCATAACTTCCCCTGTATCGCTGTGTTTTTGCGTGCCGAGTACACCTTCCTCTATATCGCAGTGTTTTTGTGCACCTCCCATAGCTTCTCCTATATCGATGTGTTTTTGCGCACCTCTCATACCTTCCCACTATATCGCTGTGCTTTCGCGCACCTCTCATAGCTCCCCGCATATCACTGTCTTTTTGCGCTAATACTCATACCTGCCCCTATATGACCGTGTTTTCGCAGACCCCTCATAGCTTCCCAAATTTCTGTTTTAGCGCACCTCTCATACCTTCCTAATATTGCTGTGTTTTCATGCACCTCCCATAGATTCCCCTATGTTGCTGTGTTCTCGTACACCTCTAGTCACTTCCCCTATATTGCTCTGCTTTCGTGCACCTCGCATAACATCCCCTATATCGTTGTGTTCTCGCGCACCTCTCATACCTTCCCCTTTTTAGCTGAGTTTTCGCTCATCCCTCATACGTTCCCCTATATTGACATGTTTTCACGCAACTCTCGTACCTTCATGTATATCACTGTGTTTTCGTGCACATCCCATAGCTTCGCCTATATCTCTGTGTTATCGCGCACTTCTCATAGCTTCCCCTATATGGCTGTGTTTTCGTACCTCCCATACCTTCCCCTATATGGCTGTGTTTTCGCGCCCCTCTCATACTTTCCACTACATCACTTTGTTTTCGCGCACGTCCCACACCTTCCCATATATTGCTCAGCTTTAACGCACCTCCCATAGCTTCCTCTATATCGCCGTGTTTTCGCGCACCTCTCATTTATTCCACTATAGCGCTGTGTTTTCGTGCACCTCCCATACTTTCCCCAATGTGGCTATGTTTTCGCGCACCTCCCATAACTTCCCCTTATTGCTGTGTTTTCGCGCAGCTCCCATACTTTTCCCCAATATTGCTATATTTCGCGTACCTCTCATAACTTCCCCTGTATCGCTGTGTTTTTGCGTGCCTGGTACACCTTCCTCTATATCGCAGTGTTTTTGTGCACCTCCCATAGCCTCTCCTATATCGATGTGTTTTTGCGCACCTCTCATACCTTCCCCTATATCGCTGTGCTTTGGCGCACCTCTCATACCTTCCCCTTTTTAGCTGAGTTTTCGCTCATCCCTCATACGTTCCCTATATTGACATGTTTTTCACGCAACTCTCGTACCTTCATGTATATCACTGTGTTTTCGTGCACATCCCATAGCTTCGCCTATATCTCTGTGTTTTCGCGCACTTCTCATAGCTTCCCCTATATCGCTGTGCTTTCGAGCACCTCTCATAGCTTCCCGCATATCACTGTTTTTTTTGCGCAATACTCATACCTGCCCCTATATGGCCGTGTTTTCGCAGACCTCTCATAGCTTCCCAAATTTCTGTTTTAGCGCACCTCTCATACCTTCCTAATATTGCTGTGTTTTCATGCACCTCCCATAGATTCCCCTATGTTGCTGTGTTCTCGTACACCTCTAGTCACTTCCCCTATATTGCTCTGCTTTCGTGCACCTCGCATAACATCCCCTATATCGTTGTGTTCTCGCGCACCTCTCATAACTTCCCCTTTTAGCTGAGTTTTCGCTCATCCCTCATACGTTCCCCTATATTGACATGTTTTCACGCAACTCTCGTACCTTCATGTATATCACCGTGTTTTCGTGCACATCCCATAGCTTCGCCTATATCTCTGTGTTATCGCGCACTTCTCATAGCTTCCCCTATATGGCTGTGTTTTCGTACCTCCCATACCTTCCCCTATATGGCTGTGTTTTCGCGCACCTCTCATACTTTCCACTACATCACTTTGTTTTCGCGCACGTCCCACACCTTCCCATATATTTGCTCAGCTTTAACGCACCTCCCATAGCTTCCTCTATATCGCCGTGTTTTCGCGCACCTCTCATTTATTCCACTATAGCGCTGTGTTTTCGTGCACCTCCCATACTTTCCCCAATATGGCTATGTTTTTGCGCACCTCCCATACCTTCCCCTTATTGCTGTGTTTTCGCTCACCTCCCATACTTTCCCCAATATGGCTATGTTTCGCGTACCTCTCATAACTTCCCCTGTATCGCTATGTTTTTGCGTGCCGTGTACACCTTCCTCTATATCGCAGTGTTTTTGTGCACCTCCCATAGCTTCTCCTATATCGATGTGTTTTTGCGCACCTCTCATACCTTCCTCTATATCGCTGTGCTTTGGCGCACCTCTCATAACTTCCCCTTTTTAGCTGAGTTTTCGCTCATCCCTCATACGTTCCCCTATATTGACATGTTTTCACGCAACTCTCGTACCTTCATGTATATCACCGTGTTTCCGTGCACATCCCATAGCTTTGCCTATATCTCTGTGTTTTCGCGCACTTCTCATAGCTTCCCCTATATGGCTGTGTTTTCGTACCTCCCATACTTTCCCCAATATGGCTGTTTCGCGTACCTCTCATAACTTCCCCTGTATCGCTGTGTTTTTGCGTGCCTCTCATACCTTCACCTTTTTAGCTGAGTTTTCGCTCATCCCTCATACGTTCCCCTATATTGACATGTTTTCACGCAACTCTCGTACCTTCCTCTACATCGCAGTGTTTTTGTGCACATCCCATAGCTTCGCCTATATCTCTGTGTTTTCGCGCACTTCTCATAGCTTCCCCTATATGGCTGTGTTTTCGTACCTCCCATACCTTCCCCTATATGGCTGTGTTTTCGCGCACCTCTCATACTTTCCACTACATCACTTTGTTTTCGCGCACGTCCCATAGCTTCCCATATATTGCTCAGCTTTAACGCACCTCCCATAGCTTCCTCTATATCGCCGTGTTTTCGCGCACCTCTCATTTATTCCACTATAGCGCTGTGTTTTCGTGCACCTCCCATACTTTCCCCAATATGGCTATGTTTTCGCGCACCTCCCATACTTTCCCCAATATGGCTATGTTTCGCGTACCTCTCATAACTTCCTCTATATCGCAGTGTTTTTGTGCACCTCCCATAGCTTCTCCTATATCGCTGTGCTTTGGCGCACCTCTCATACCTTCCCCTTTTTAGCTGAGTTTTCGCTCATCCCTCATACGTTCCCTATATTGACATGTTTTCACGCAACTCTCGTACCTTAATGTATATCACCGTGTTTTCATGCACATCCCATAGCTTCGCCTATATCTCTATGTTTTCGCGCACTTCTCATACCCTCCCCTATATCGCTGTGCTTTCGCACACCTCTCATAGCTTCGCGCATATCACTGTCTTTTTGCGCAATACTCATACCTGCCCCTATATGGCCGTGTTTTCGCAGACCTCTCATAGCTTCCCAAATTTCTGTTTTAGCGCACCTCTCATACCTTCCTAGTATTGCTGTGTTTTCATGCACCTCCCATAGATTCCCCTATGTTGCTGTGTTCTCGTACACCTCTAGTCACTTCCCCTATATTGCTCTGCTTTCGTGCACCTCACATATCATCCCCTATATCGTTGTGTTCTCTCGCACCTCTCATACCTTCCCCTTTTTAGCTGAGTTTTCGCTCATCATACGTTCCCCTATATTGACATGTTTTCACGCAACTCTCGTACCTTGATGTATATCACTGTGTTTTCGTGCACATCCCATAGCTTCGCCTATATCTCTGTGTTTTCGCGCACTTCTCATAGCTTCCCCTATATGGCTGTGTTTTCGTACCTCCCATACCTTCCCCTATATGGCTGTGTTTTCGCGCACCTCTCATACTTTCCACTACATCACTTTGTTTTCGCGCACGTCCCATACCTTCCCATATATTGCTCAGCTTTAACGCACCTCCCATAGCTTCCTCTATATCGCCGTGTTTTCACGCACCTCTCATTTATTCCACTATAGCGCTGTGTTTTCGTGCACCTCCCATACTTTCCCCAATATGGCTATGTTTTTGCGCACCTCCCATACCTTCCCCTTATTACTGTGTTTTCGCGCACCTCCCATACTTTCCCCAATATGGCTATGTTTCGCGTACTTCTCATAACTTCCCCTGTATCGCTGTGTTTTTGCGTGCCGAGTACACCTTCCTCTATATCGCAGTGTTTTTGTGCACCTCCCATAGCTTCTCCTATATCGATGTGTTTTTGCGCACCTCTCATACCTTCCCCTTTTTAGCTGAGTTTTCGCTCATCCCTCATACGTTCCCCTATATTTACATGTTTCCACGCAACTCTCGTACCTTGATGTATATCACCGTGTTTTCGTGCACATCCCATAGCTTCGCCTATATCTCTGTGTTTTCGCGCACTTCTCATAGCTTCCCCTATATGGCTGTGTTTTCGTACCTCCCATACCTTCCCCTATATGGCTGTGTTTTCGCGCACCTCTCATACTTTCCACTACATCACTTTGTTTTCGCGCACGTCCCATACCTTCCCATATATTGCTCAGCTTTAACGCACCTCCCATAGCTTCCTCTATATCGCCGTGTTTTCGCGCACCTCTCATTTATTCCACTATAGCGCTGTGTTTTCGTGCACCTCCCATACTTTCCCCAATATGGCTATGTTTTTGCGCACCTCCCATACCTTCCCCTTATTGCTGTGTTTTCGCTCACCTCCCATACTTTCCCCAATATGGCTATGTTTCGCGTACCTCTCATAACTTCCCCTGTATCGCTGTGTTTTTGCGTGCCGAGTACACCTTCCTCTATATCGCAGTGTTTTTGTGCACCTCCCATAGCCTCTCCTATATCGATGTGTTTTTTGCGCACCTCTCATACCTTCCCCTATATCGCTGTGCTTTGGCGCACCTCTCATACCTTCCCCTTTTTAGCTGAGTTTTCGCTCATCCCTCATACGTTCCCTATATTGACATGTTTTCACGCAACTCTCGTACCTTCATGTATATCACTGTGTTTTCGTGCACATCCCATAGCTTCGCCTATATCTCTGTGTTTTCGCGCACTTCTCATAGCTTCCCCTATATCGCTGTGCTTTCGAGCACCTCTCATAGCTTCCCGCATATCACTGTTTTTTTGCGCAATACTCATACCTGCCCCTATATGGCCGTGTTTTCGCAGACCTCTCATAGCTTCCCAAATTTCTGTTTTAGCGCACCTCTCATACCTTCCTAATATTGCTGTGTTTTCATGCACCTCCCATAGATTCCCCTATGTTGCTGTGTTCTCGTACACCTCTAGTCACTTCCCCTATATTGCTCTGCTTTCGTGCACCTCGCATAACATCCCCTATATCGTTGTGTTCTCGCGCACCTCTCATAACTTCCCCTTTTTAGCTGAGTTTTCGCTCATCCCTCATACGTTCCCCTATATTGACATGTTTTCACGCAACTCTCGTACCTTCATGTATATCACCGTGTTTTCGTGCACATCCCATAGCTTCGCCTATATCTCTGTGTTATCGCGCACTTCTCATAGCTTCCCCTATATGGCTGTGTTTTCGTACCTCCCATACCTTCCCCTATATGGCTGTGTTTTCGCGCACCTCTCATACTTTCCACTACATCACTTTGTTTTCGCGCACGTCCCACACCTTCCCATATATTGCTCAGCTTTAATGCACCTCCCATAGCTTCCTCTATATCGCCGTGTTTTCGCGCACCTCTCATTTATTCCACTATAGCGCTGTGTTTTCGTGCACCTCCCATACTTTCCCCAATATGGCTATGTTTTTGCGCACCTCCCATACCTTCCCCTTATTGCTGTGTTTTCGCTCACCTCCCATACTTTCCCCAATATGGCTATGTTTCGCGTACCTCTCATAACTTCCCCTGTATCGCTATGTTTTTGCGTGCCGTGTACACCTTCCTCTATATCGCAGTGTTTTTGTGCACCTCCCATAGCTTCTCCTATATCGATGTGTTTTTGCGCACCTCTCATACCTTCCTCTATATCGCTGTGCTTTGGCGCACCTCTCATACCTTCCCCTTTTTAGCTGAGTTTTCGCTCATCCCTCATACGTTCCCCTATATTGACATGTTTTCACGCAACTCTCGTACCTTCATGTATATCACCGTGTTTCCGTGCACATCCCATAGCTTTGCCTATATCTCTGTGTTTTCGCGCACTTCTCATAGCTTCCCCTATATGGCTGTGTTTTCGTACCTCCCATACTTTCCCCAATATGGCTGTTTCGCGTACCTCTCATAACTTCCCCTGTATCACTGTGTTTTTGCGTGCCTCTCATACCTTCACCTTTTTAGCTGAGTTTTCGCTCATCCCTCATACGTTCCCCTATATTGACATGTTTTCACGCAACTCTCGTACCTTCCTCTACATCGCAGTGTTTTTGTGCACATCCCATAGCTTCGCCTATATCTCTGTGTTTTCGCGCACTTCTCATAGCTTCCCCTATATGGCTGTGTTTTCGTACCTCCCATACCTTCTCCTATATAACTGTGTTTTCGCGCACCTCTCATACTTTCCACTACATCACTTTGTTTTCGCGCACGTCCCATACCTTCCCATATATTGCTCAGCTTTAACGCACCTCCCATAGCTTCCTCTATATCGGCGTGTTTTCGCGTACCTCTCATTTATTCCACTATAGCGCTGTGTTTTTGTGCACCTCCCATACTTTCCCCAATATGGCTATGTTTTTGCGCACCTCCCATACCTTCCCTTTATTGCTGTGTTTTCGCGCACCTCCCATACTTTCCCCAATATGGCTGTTTCGCGTACCTCTCATAACTTCCCCTGTATCGCTGTGTTTTTGCGTGCCTAGTACACCTTCCTCTGTATCGCAGTGTTTTTGTGCACCTCCCATAGCTTCTCCTATATCGATGTGTTTTTGCGCACCTCTCATACCTTCCCCTATATCGCTGTGCTTTCGCGCACCTCTCATAGCTTCCCGCATATCACTGTCTTTTTGCGCAATACTCATACCTGCCCCTATATGGCCGTGTTTTCGCAGACCTCTCATAGCTTCCCAAATTTCTGTTTTAGCGCACCTCTCATACCTTCCTAATATTGCTGTGTTTTCATGCACCTCCCATAGATTCCCCTATGTTGCTGTGTTCTCGTACACCTCTAGTCACTTCCCCTATATTGCTCTGCTTTCGTGCACCTCGCATAACATCCCCTATATCGTTGTGTTCTCGCGCACCTCTCATACCTTCCCCTTTTTAGCTGAGTTTTCGCTCATCCCTCATACGTTCCCCTATATTGACATGTTTCACGCAAGTCTCGTACCTTCATGTATATCACTGTGTTTTCGTGCACATCCCATAGCTTCGCTTATATCTCTGTGTTTTCGCGCACTTCTCATAGCTTCCCCTATATGGCTGTGTTTTCGTACCTCCCATACCTTCCCCTATATGGCTGTGTTTTCGCGCACGTCCCATACCTTCCGCTACGTGACTGTCTTTTTGTGCACCTCTCATAACTTCCCCTATATCTCCCTGTTTTAAAGCACCTCCCATAGCTTCCCATATATCACCGTGTTTTAGCGCACATCTTATAGCTTCCCAGATATTGCAATGTTTTTTAGCACCTCTCATACCTTCCCCTATATCGCTGTGTTTTCGCGCACCTCGCATAGCTTCCCATATATCGCTATGTTTTCGCGCACCACTCATACCTTCTCCTATATCGCCTTTTATTTCATGCACCTCCCATAGCTTCCGCGAAATCGCTGTGTTTTCTCGCACATCTCATACCTTCCCCTATATCGCTCTGTTTTCATGCATCTCCTATAGCTTCACATATATCGCTGTGTTTTCGCGCACTTCTCATACCTTCCACTATATCGCTGTGTTTTCGTGCACCTCTGGTAGCTTCCGTTATGTCGTTGTGTTCTCGTGCACCTCTCGTCACTTCCTCTATTTCGCTCGGCTTTCGTGCACCTCGCATAGCATCCCCTATGACTTTGTGTTTTCGCGCACCTCTCACACCTTCACTTATATCGCCGTGTTTTTGCACACCTCCCATACCTTCCCCAATATTGCGTATTTTCGCGCTCCTCCAAAAGCTTCCCCCATATCGCTGTGTTTTCACTCACATCTCATAAATTTCCGTATCACCGTATTTTCGTTCACCTCTCATACATTCTCCTACATCGCCGTGCTTTCGTGCACCTCTCATACCTTCCATTATATTGCTGTGTTTTTGCGCACCTCCCATACCTTCCCCAATATGGCTGTGTTTTCGCGCAGCTCTCATAACTTGCCCTGTATCGCTGTGTTTTTGCACACGTCTCATAGATTCTTCTATATCGCCGTGTTTTCATGCACCTCTGATATCTTCCCCTATATTGCCGTGTTTTCGTGCATCTCGCATAGCATCCCGCATATCGTTGTGTTTTCACACACCTCTCATATCTTCCCCTTTTTAAATGAGTTTTCGCTCATCTCTCCTACCTTTCCCTATATCGACGTGTTTCATGCACCTCTCATACCTTCCCATATATCGCTGTGTTTTCACGCACCTCTGATATCTTCCCCTATATTGCCGTGTTTTCGCGCACCTCGCATAGCTTCCCGCATATTTTTGTGTTTTCACACACCTCTCATATCTTCCCCTTTTTAGATAAGTTTTCACTCATCTCTCATACTTTCCCCTGTCTCAACGTGTTTCACGCACCTCTCATACCTTCCCATATATAGCTGTGTTTTCGCGCACCTCTCATAGCATCCCCTATATTGCTGTGTTTTCACGCATCTCTCATCCCTTTCCCATATCGCTGTGACTTGGTGCACCTCCCATTGCTTCCCATATATCGCTGTGTTTTTCTGCACTTCTCATACTTTCCCCTCTATCGCTGAGTTTTTGCTTCCCTCTCATAGCATCCTTTATATCGCCATGTTTTCGCGCACCTCTCATACCTTCCCCTTTTTAGCTGAGTTTTCGCTCATCTCTCATACCTTCTCCTATATCGCCGTGTTTTCACGCTCCTCCTATAGCTTCCTCTCCTCTGTCACGTGAAAACACGGCGATATAGGGGAAGGTATGGGAAGTGTGCAAAAACACAGCGATACAAGGGAAGTTATGAGAGGTGCGTGAAAATACAACCATATTAGGGAAGGTATGGGAGGTGCGTGATAACACAGCGATAAGGGGAAGGTATGGGAGGTGCGTGACAAAACAGTGCTACAGTGGAATAAATGAGAGGTGCACGAAAACACGGCGATATAGAGCTAGCTATGGGAGGTGTACGAAAGCTGAGCAACATATGGGAAGGTATGGGACGTGCGCAGAAACGCAGTGATATAGTGGAAGGTATGAGAGGTGCGTGGAAACACAGTGATGTAGGCGAAGGTATCGGATGTGTGCGAAAACATGGCAATATACGTGAAGATTTGGGAGGTGCGCGAAAACACAACTATATAGGGGATGCTATGCGAGGTGCGCGAAAGCAGAGCGATATAGGGGAAGTGATGAGAGGTGCACGAGAACACAGCGACATAGGGGAAGCTATGGGAGGTGTGTGAAAACACAACAATACGGGGGAAAGTAGAGGTCTGCGAAAACATGGTGATAGAGGGGCAGGTATGAGAGGTGCGCAAAATGACAGTGATATGCGGGAAGCTATGAGAGGTGCGCGAAAACACGGCGATATAGGGGAAGTTATGTGAGGTGTGCGAAAACGCGACGATATAGGGGAAGGTATGAGAGGGGCGCGAGAAAACATGGATATAGCGGAAGCTATGGGAGGTGCGCAAACACACGGCGATATATGTAAAGGTATGAGAGGTGCTTGAAAACACGTCGATATAGGGGAAGTGATCAGAGGTGCGCGAAAATGCAGCGATGTAGGGGATGACATAAGAGCTGCGTGAAAACACAGTGATATAGGGGAAGGTATGAGAGGTGCACAAAAACAGAGCGATATAGAGGAAGCTATGGGAGGTGTGCGAAAACACAGCGATATAGGGGAAGGGATGAGAGGTGCGTGAAAACACAGCGATATAGGGGAAGCTATGGGAGGTGCGTGAAAACACAGCGATATAGGGGAATGTATGGGAGGTGTGTTAAAACACTGTGATACAGGGGAAGATATAGGAGGTGCGTGAAAACATGGCGATATAGCGGAAGTTATGAGAGATGAGCAAAAACTCAGCTAAAAAGGGGAAGGTATGAGAGGTGCGCGAGAATACGGCAATATAGGCAAAGCTGCGAGAGGTGAGCAAAAACATAGCGATATAGGGGAAGGTATGAGGGGTGCGCGAAAACACAACGATATAGCGGAAGCTATGCGAGATGTGCGAAAACACAGCGATATCAGGGAAATTATGAGAGGTGCCCGAAAACACATCAATATAGGGGAAGCTACGAGAGGTGCGCAAAAACACAGCGATATAGTGGAATGTATGAGAGGTGCGCGAAAACACAGCGATATATGGGAAGCTATGGGAGGTGCATGAAAACAGAGCGAGAAAGGGGAAGGTATGAGAGGTGTGAGAAAACACAGCAATATAGGGGGAGCTATGGGAGGTGCGTGAAAGCATGGCGATATATGGAGAAGGCATGAGAGGTGTGCGGAAACAGTGTTTGAGGTGAAGCTATGCGAGGTGCGCGAAAACACGGCGATATAGGGGAAGCTATGAGAGGTGCGCGAAAACACAACATTTTGGGGGAAGCTATGAGAGGTGCGCGAAAATATTGCAACATATAGAAACCTATGAGAGGTGCACGAGAACACAGCAATAGAGGGGATGCTATGAGAGGTGTGCGATAACACAGCAAAAAAGGTGAAGGTATGAGAAGTGTGCGAAAACACTGCGATACAGGAGGCTAGGCGTGAGGAGGTTAGTTCACAACAGGGGGATAGGAACCACTGCAGAGAGACAGTGGGGTGTAAAGTGAGAGTAGAAGCAAAAAGTACTAAGGAGAAGAGTAAAAGTGGCAGGCCGACAAATCCAGGGCAAGCATTAAAAACGGCCACTTTTCAGCATAATTGTATAAGGGCTAAGAGAGTTGTAAAAGAGCGCCTGAAGGCTTTGTGTGTCAATGCAAGGAGCATTCGTAATAAGGTGGATGAATTGAAAGTGCAGATTGTTATTAATGATTATGATATAGTTGGGATCACAGAGACATGGCTCCAGGGTGACCAAGGATGGGAGCTCAACGTTCGAGGATATTCAATATTCAGGAGGAATAGACATGAAGGAAGGGGAGGTGGGGTGGCGTTGCTGGTTAAAGAAGAGATTAACACAATAGAAAGGAAGGACATAAGCCGGGAAGATGTGGAATCGATATGGGTAGAGCTGCGTAACACTAAGGGGCAGAAGACGCTGGTGGGAGTTGTGTACAGGCCACCTAACAGTAGTAGTGAGGTCGGAGATGGTATTAAACAGGAAATTAGAAATGTGTGCAATAAAGGAACAGCAGTTATAATGGGTGACTTCAATCTACATGTAGATTGGGTGAACCAAATTGGTAAAGGTGCTGAGGAAGAGGATTTCTTGGAATGTATGCGGGATGGTTTTTTGAACCAACATGTCGAGGAACCAACTAGAGAGCAGGCTATTCTGGACTGGGTTTTGAGCAATGAGGAAGGGTTAATTAGCAATCTTGTCGTGAGAGGCTCCTTGGAAAATTCGACCATAATATGGTGGAATTCTTCATTAAGATGCAGAGTGACATAGTTAATTCAGAAACAAAGGTTCTGAACTTAAAGAGGAGTAACTTTGAAGGTATGAGACGTGAATTAGCTAAGATAGACTGGCAAATGACACTTAAAGGATCGACGGTGGATATGCAATGGCAAGCATTTAAAGGTTGCATGGATGAACTACAACAATTGTTCATCCCAGTTTGGCAAAAGAATAAATCAAGGAAGGTAGTGCACCCGTGGCTGACAAGAGAAATTAGGGATAGTATCAATTCCAAAGAAGAAGCATACAAATTAGCCAGAGAAAGTGGCTCACCTGAGGACTGGGAGAAATTCAGAGTTCAGCAGAGGAGGACAAAGGTCTTAATTAAGAAGGGGAAAAAAGATTATGAGAGAAAACTGGCAGGGAACATAAAAACTGACTGTAAAAGCTTTTATAGATATGTAAAAAGGAAAAGACTGGTAAAGACAAATATAGGTCCCCTACAGACAGAAACAGGTGAATTGATTATGGGGAGCAAGGACATGGCAGACCAATTGAATAATTATTTTGGTTCTGTCTTCACTAAGGAGGACATAAATAATCTTCCAGAAATAGTAGGGGACAGAGGGTCCAGTCAGATGGAGGAACTGAGTGAAATACATGTTAGCAGGGAAGTGGTGTTAGGTAAATTGAAAGGATTGAAGGCAGATAAATCCCCAGGGCCAGATGGTCTGCATCCTAGAGTGCTTAAGGAAGTAGCCCAAGAAATAGTGGATGCATTAGTGATAATTTTTCAAAACTCGTTAGATTCTGGACTAGTTCCTGAGGATTGGAGGGTGGCTAATGTAACCCAACTTTTTAAATAAGGAGGGAGAGAGAAACCGGGGAATTATAGACCGGTTAGCCTAACGTCGGTGGTGGGGAAACTGCTGGAGTCAGTTATGAAAGATGTGATAACAGCACATTTGGAAAGCAGTGAAATCATCGGACAAAGTCAGCATGGATTTGTGAAAGGAAAATCATGTCTGACGAATCTCATAGAATTTCTTGAGGATGTAACTAGTAGAGTGGATAGGGGAGAACCAGTGGATGTGGTATATCTGGATTTTCAAAAGGCTTTTGACAAGGTCCCACACAGGAGATTAGTGTGCAAACTTAAAGCACACGGTATTGGGGGTAAGGTATTGATGTGGATGGAGAATTGATTAGCAGACAGGAAGCAAAGAGTGGGAATAAACGGGACCTTTTCAGAATGGCAGGCGGTGACTAGTGGGGTACCGCAAGGCTCAGTGCTGAGACCCCAGTTGTTTACAATATATATTAATGACTTGGATGAGGGAATTAAATGCAGCATCTCCAAGTTTGCGGATGACACGAAGCTGGGTGGCAGGGTTAGCTGTGAGAAGGATGCTAAGAGGATGCAGAGTGACTTGGATAGGTTGGGTGAGTGGGCAAATTCATGGCACATGCAATTTAATGTGGATAAATGTGAAGTTATCCACTTTGGTGGCAAAAATAGGAAAACAGATTATTATCTGAATGGTGGCCGATTAGGAAAAGGGGAGGTGCACCGAGACCTGAGAGTCATTATACAGCAGTCATTGAAAGTGGGCATGCAGGTACAGCAGGCGGTGAAAAAGGCGAATGGTATGCTGGCATTTATAGCGAGAGGATTCGAGTACAGGAGCAGGGAGGTACTACTGCAGTTGTACAAGGCCTTGGTGAGACCACACCTGGAGTATTGTGTGCAGTTTTGGTCCCCTAATCTGAGGAAAGACATCCTTGCCATAGAGGGAGTACAAAGAAGGTTCACCAAATTGATTCCTGGGATGGCAGGACTTTCATATGAAGAAAGACTGGATGAACTGGGCTTGTACTCGTTGGAATTTAGAAGATTAAGGGGGGATCTGATTGAAACGTATAAAATCCTAAAGGGATTGGACAGGCTAGATGCAGGAAGA
>NW_027277809.1:0-24365 GCF_030028105.1 Mobula birostris
CTCACCTCAAACCACAAACACTGACCCCACTCACCTCCAACCCCAAACACTGAACCCACTCACCCCAAACCCCAAACACTGACATCACTCACCTCAAACCACAAACACTGACCCCCACTCACCTCAAACACTGACCACCACTCACCTCAAACCTCAAACAGTGACCCCCCCCACTCACCTCAAACATCAAACACTGACCCCCACTCAACTTAAACACTGACCCCCACTCACCTCAAACCACGAACACTGACCCCCAATCACCTCAAACCTCAAACACCGAACCCCACTCACCTTCAACACTGACCCCCACACACCTCAAACCACGAACACTGACCCCCAGTCACCTCAAACCCCAAACACTGAACCTCAGTCACCTCAAACACTGACCCCCACTCACCTCAAACCACAAACACTGACCCTCACTCACCTCAAACTGCAAACACTGACCCTCACTCACCTCAAACTGCAAACACTGACCCCACTCACCTCAAACCTCAAACACTGTCCCCACTGACCTGAAACCTCAAACCCTGACCCCCACTCACCTCAAACCACACTGACCTCAACCACCTCAAACACTGACCCCACTCACCTCAAACCCCAAACTCCGATCCCGCACACACCTCAAATAGTGACCCCCACTCACCTCAAACACTGACGCACTCACCTCAAATACTGACCCCCACTCACCTCAAACCCCAAACACTGACTCCAGTCACCTCAAACCCCAAACACTGATCACCCGCTCACCTCAAAAACTGACACCCACTCACTTCAAACACTGACCCACACTCACCTCAAACACTGACTCACACTCACCTCAAACACTGATCCCACTCACCTCACTGACCCCACTCACCTCAAACCCCAAACACTGATCCCCACTCACCTCAAACACTGACCCACACTCACCTCAAACCCCAAACACTGATCCCCACTCACCTCAAACCACAATGACCCCCACTCACCTCAAACTGCAAGCACTGACCCCACTCATCTCAAACACTGTCCCCACTCACCTCAAACACTAACCATCACTCACCTCAAACACTGACCTCCACTCACCTCAAACCTCAAACCCTGACTCCCACTCACCTCAAACCACAAACACTGACCCTCACTCACCTCAAAACTCACTGACCCCCACTCACCTTAAACACTGACCCCACTCACTTCAAACACTGATCCCCAGTCACCTCAAACACTGACCACACACTCACCTCAAACACTGACCCCCACTCACGTCAAACCAGGAACACTGACCCCCCAGTCACCTCAAACCTGATACACGGAACCCCACTCACCTCAAACCTCAAACACTGACCCCACTCACCTCAAACACTGACCCCCACTCACCTCAAACTGCAAACACTGACCCCCACCCACCTCAAACCACATACACTGACCCCCACTCACCTCAAACACTGACCCACACTCACCTCAAACCTCAAACACTGACACCCACTCATCTCAAACACTGACCCACACTCACCTCAAACCACAAACACTGACCCTCACTCACCTCAAACTGCAAACACTGACCCCACTCACCTCAAACCTCAAACACTGTCCCCACTGACCTGAAACCTCAAACCCTGACCCCCACTCACCTCAAACCACACTGACCTCAATCACCTCAAACACTGACCCCACTCACCTCAAACCCCAAACACCGATCCCGCACTCACCTCAAATAGTGACCCCCACTCACCTCAAACATCAAACACTGACCCCCACTCACCTCAAACCCCAAACACTGACTCCAGTCACCTCAAACCCCAAACACTGATCACCCGCTCACCTCAAACACTGACACCCACTCACTTCAAACACTGACCCACACTCACCTCAAACACTGATCCCACTCACCTCACTGACCCCACTGACCTCAAACCCCAAACACTGATCCCCACTCACCTCAAACCACAGACACTGACCCCCACTCACCTCAAACTACAAACACTGACCCCACTCATCTCAAACACTGTCCCCACTCACCTCAAACACTAACCATCACTCACCTCAAACACTGACCTCCACTCACCTCAAACCTCAAACCCTGACTCCCACTCACCTCAGTGACACCCACTCACCTCAAACCACAAACACTGACCCTCACTCACCTCAAAACTCAAACACTGACCCCCACTCACCTTAAACACTGACCCCACTCACTTCAAACACTGATCCCCAGTCATTTCAAACACTGAACCCCAGTCACCTCAAACACTGACCACACACTCACCTCAAACACTGACCCCCACTCACGTCAAACCACGAACACTGACCCCCCAGTCACCTCAAACCTGATACACGGAACCCCACTCACCTCAAACCACAAACACTGAACCCCACTCACCTTAAACACTGACCCCCACTCACCTCAAACCTCAAACACTGACCCCCACTCACCTCAAACACTAACCCCCACTCACCTCAAACCTCAAACACTGACCCCCAGTCACCTCAAACACTAAACCCCGCTCACCTCAAACACTGACAACACTCTCTTCAAATCCCAAACACTGACCCCCACTCACCTCAAACCTCAAACACTGACCAACACTCACCTCAAACCTCACTGACTCCCATTCACCTCAAACCACAAACACTGACTCCACTCACCTCCAACCCCAAACACTGAACCCACTCACCCCAAACACCACTGACCCCACTCACCTCAAACCACAAACACTGACCCCACTCACCTCCAACCCCAAACACTGAACCCACTCACCCCAAACCCCAAACACTGACATCACTCACCTCAAACCACAAACACTGACCCCCACTCACCTCAAACACTGACCACCACTCACCTCAAACCTCAAACAGTGACCCCCCCCACTCACCTCAAACATCAAACACTGACCCCCACTCAACTTAAACACTGACCCCCACTCACCTCAAACCACGAACACTGACCCCCAATCACCTCAAACCTCAAAACACCGAACCCCACTCACCTTCAACACTGACCCCCACACACCTCAAACCACGAACACTGACCCCCAGTCACCTCAAACCCCAAACACTGAACCTCAGTCACCTCAAACACTGACCCCCACTCACCTCAAACCACAAACACTGACCCTCACTCACCTCAAACTGCAAACACTGACCCTCACTCACCTCAAACTGCAAACACTGACCCCACTCACCTCAAACCTCAAACACTGTCCCCACTGACCTGAAACCTCAAACCCTGACCCCCACTCACCTCAAACCACACTGACCTCAACCACCTCAAACACTGACCCCACTCACCTCAAACCCCAAACTCCGATCCCGCACACACCTCAAATAGTGACCCCCACTCACCTCAAACACTGACGCACTCACCTCAAATACTGACCCCCACTCACCTCAAACCCCAAACACTGACTCCAGTCACCTCAAACCCCAAACACTGATCACCCGCTCACCTCAAAAACTGACACCCACTCACTTCAAACACTGACCCACACTCACCTCAAACACTGACTCACACTCACCTCAAACACTGATCCCACTCACCTCACTGACCCCACTCACCTCAAACCCCAAACACTGATCCCCACTCACCTCAAACACTGACCCACACTCACCTCAAACCCCAAACACTGATCCCCACTCACCTCAAACCACAATGACCCCCACTCACCTCAAACTGCAAGCACTGACCCCACTCATCTCAAACACTGTCCCCACTCACCTCAAACACTAACCATCACTCACCTCAAACACTGACCTCCACTCACCTCAAACCTCAAACCCTGACTCCCACTCACCTCAAACCACAAACACTGACCCTCACTCACCTCAAAACTCACTGACCCCCACTCACCTTAAACACTGACCCCACTCACTTCAAACACTGATCCCCAGTCACCTCAAACACTGACCACACACTCACCTCAAACACTGACCCCCACTCACGTCAAACCAGGAACACTGACCCCCCAGTCACCTCAAACCTGATACACGGAACCCCACTCACCTCAAACCTCAAACACTGACCCCACTCACCTCAAACACTGACCCCCACTCACCTCAAACTGCAAACACTGACCCCCACCCACCTCAAACCACATACACTGACCCCCACTCACCTCAAACACTGACCCACACTCACCTCAAACCTCAAACACTGACACCCACTCATCTCAAACACTGACCCACACTCACCTCAAACCACAAACACTGACCCTCATTCACCTCAAACCTTAAACACTGAACCCACTCACCACAAACCCCAATCACTGACCCCAACTCACGTCAAACACTAAACGCCACTCACCTCAAACCACAAACACTGACCCCCACTCACCTTAAACACTGACCCACACTCACCTCAAACCACGAACACTGAACTCACTCACCTCAAACACCGACTCCCACTCTCCTCAAACCACACTGACGCCACTCATCTCAAACCCCAAACACTGACCCACACTCACCTCAAACACTGACACCCACTCATCTCAAACACTGACCCACACTCACCTCAAACCACAAACACTGACCCCAACTCATCTCAAACCCCAAACACTGACCCACACTCACCTCAAACCTCAAACACTGACACCCACTCATCTCAAACACTGACCCACACTCACCTCAAACCACAAACACTGACCCCAACTCATCTCAAACCCCAAACACTGACCCACACTCACCTCAAACCTCAAACACTGACACCCACTCATCTCAAACACTGACCCCCACTCACCTCAAACAACAAACAATAATCCCCCACTCACCTCAAACACTGACCCACACTCACCTCAAACCACAAACACTGATACTCACTCACCTCAAACACTGACCCCCACTCACCTCAAACCCCAAACACTGACCCACACTCACCTCAAACCTCAAACACTGACACCCACTCATCTCAAACACTGACCCACACTCACCTCAAACCACAAACACTGACCCTCATTCACCTCAAACCTTAAACACTGAACCCACTCACCACAAACCCCAATCACTGACCCCAACTCACGTCAAACACTAAACCCCACTCACCTCAAACCACAAACACTGACCCCCACTCACCTTAAACCTCAAACACTGACCCACACTCACCTCAAACCACGAACACTGACCACCTCTCACCTCAAACCACAAACACTGAACCCTCACTCAGCTCAAACACTGACGCCCACTCACCTTAAACACGGACCCACACTCACCTCAAACACTGACCCACAGTCACCTCAAACCTCAAACACAGACCCCCCACTCATCTCAAATCACAAACACTGACCCCAGTCACCTCCAATCCCAATCATTGACCCTCACTGACCTCAAACACTGACCCCACTCACCTCAAACACTGAACCCCACTTACCTCAAACCACAAACACTGACCCCCACCCACCTCAAACCACATACACTGACCCCCACTCACCTCAAACACTGACCCCCACTCACCTCAAACCCCAAACACTGAACCCCACTCACCTCAAACACTGACCCCCACTCACTTCAAACCACAAACACTGACCCCCACTCACCTCAAACACCAAACACTGACCCCCCACTCACCTCAAACACTGACCCCCCACTCACCGCAAACCTCAAACACTAACCTCCACTCACCTCAATCACTGACCCCCACTCACCTCAAACAACAAACAATAATCCCCCACTCACCTCAAACACTGACCCACACTCACCTCAAACACTGACCCACACTCACCTCAAACCAGAAACACTGATACTCACTCACCTCAAACACTGACCCCCACTCACCTCAAACACTGACCCACACTCACCTCAAACCAGAAACACTGATACTCACTCACCTCAAACACTGACCCCCACTCACCTCAAACCCCAAACACTGACCCCCACTCACCTCAAACACTGACCCCCCACTCAACTCAAACCTCAAACACTGATCCCCACTCACCGCAAACCTCAAACACTAACCTCCACTCACCTCAATCACTGACCCCCACTCACCTCAAACAACAATAATCCCCCACTCACCTCAAACACTGACCCACACTCACCTCAAACACTGACCCACACTCACCTCAAACCAGAAACACTGATACTCACTCACCTCAAACACTGACCCCCACTCACCTCAAACCCCAAACACTGACCCACACTCACCTCAAACACTGACACCCACTCATCTCAAACACTGACCCACACTCACCTCAAACCACATACACTGACCCCCCAGTCACCTCAAACACTAAACCCCACTGACCTCAAACACTGACAACACTCTCTTCAAACCCCAAACACTGATCCCAACTCACCTCAAACCTCAAACACTGACCAACACTCACCTGAAACCACAAACACTGACTCCCACTCACCTCCAACCACAAACACTGACCCCACTCACCTCCAACCCCAAACACTGAACCCACTCACCCCAAACCCCAAACACTGACCCCACTCCCCTCAAATCCCAAACGCTGATCGCCACTCACCTCAAATCACAGACACTGACCCCCACTCACCTCATACTCCGACCCCCACTCACCTCAAACAACAAACACTGACCCCCACTCACCTTAAACCTCAAACATTGACCCACACTCACCTTAAACCACAAACACTGAACCCCCACTCAGCTCAAACACTGACGCCCACTCACCTTAAACACGGACCCACACTCACCTCAAACACTGACCCACAGTCACCTCAAACCTCAAACACAGACCCCCCACTCATCTCAAATCACAAACACTGACCCCAGTCACCTCCAATCCCAATCATTGACCCTCACTGACCTCAAACACTGACCCCACTCACCTCAAACACTGACCCCACTCACCTCAAAACACGGAACCCCACTTACCTCAAACCACACTGACCCCCACCCACCTCAAATCACATACACTGACCCCCACTCACCTCAAACACTGACCCCCACTCACCTCAAACCCCAAACACAAAACCCCACTCACCTCAAACACTGACCCCCACTCACTTCAAACCACAAACACTGACCCCCACTCACCTCAAACCCCAAACACTGACCCCCACTCACCTCGAACACTGACCCGCCACTCACCTCAAACCTCAAACACTGATCCCCACTCACCGCAAACCTCAAACACTAACCTCCACTCACCTCAATCACTGACCCCCACTCACCTCAAACAATAATCCCCCACTCACCTCAAACACTGACCCACACTCACCTCAAACACTGACCCACACTCACCTCAAACCAGAAACACTGATACTCACTCACCTCAAACACTGACCCCCACTCACCTCAAACCCCACTGACCCACACTCACCTCAAACCTCAAACACTGACACCCACTCATCTCAAACACTGACCCACACTCACCTCAAACCACAAACACTGACCCACATTCACCTCAAACCTTAAACACTGAACCCACTCACCACAAACCCCAATCACTGACTCCAACTCACGTCAAACACTGACCCCACTCACCTCAAATACTAAACCCCACTCACCTCAAACCACAAACACTGACCCCCACTCACCTCAAACCACGAACACTGACCTCCACTCACCACAAACACAGAACCCGCACTCAGCTCAAACACTGACGCCTACTCACCTTAAACACGGACCCACACTCACCTCAAACACTGACCCACAGTCACCTCAAACCTCAAACACAGACCACCCACTCATCTCAAATCACAAACACTGACCCCAGTCACCAATCCCAATCATTGACCCTCACTGACCTCAAACACTGACCCCACTCACCTCAAACACTGAACCCCACTTACCTCAAACCACAAACACTGACCCCCACCCACCTCAAAACACATACACTGACCCCCACTCACCTCAAACACTGACCCACACTCACCTCCAACACTGACCCCCCACTCACCTCAAACCTCAAACACTGATCCCCACTCACCGTAAACCTCAAACACTAACCTCCACGCAACTCAATAACTGACCCCCACTCACCTCAAACCCCAAACACTGACCCCCACTCACCTCAAACACCACTGACCCCCACTCACCTCAAACCACAGACACTGACCCAAACTCACCTCAAACATACCCCCCACTCACCTCAAACCACAAACACTAACCCCCACTCACCTTAAACATCAAACACTGACCCCACTCACCTCAAACACTGACCCCCACTCACCTTAAACCACAAACACTGACCCCACTCACCTCAGACCCCCACTCACCTCAGACTCCCACTCACCTCAAACCCCAAACACTGACCCCCACTCACCTCAAACCCCAAACACTGACCCCCACTCACCTCAAACATCAAACACTAACCCCCACTCACCTCAAACCCCAAACACTGAACTCACTCACCTCAAACACCGACTCCCACTCTCCTCAAACCACACTGACCCCATTCACCTCAAACCCCAAACACCGATCCCGCACTCACCTCAAATAGTGACCCCCACTCACCTCAAACACTGACCCACACTCACCTCAAATACTGACCCCCACTCACCTCAAACCCCAAACACTGACTCCAGTCACCTCAAACCCCAAACATTGATCACCCGCTCACCTCAAACACTGACATCCACTTCTTCAAACACTGAACCACACTCACCTCAAACCACAGACACTGATCCACACTCACCTCAAACCGCAATCACTGACCCCCACTCACGTCAAACACTGACCCCCACTCACCTCAAACCTCAAAAACTCACCCCCACTCACCTCAAACACTGACCCCCACTTACCTCAAACACGGACCCCCCCACTCACCTCAAACCTCAAACACTGAACCCCACTCACCTTAAACACTGACCCCCACTCACCTCAAACCTCAAACACTGACCCCCAGTCATATCAAACACTGACCCCCACTCACCTCAAACACTAACCCCCAGTCACATCAAACACTGACCCCCACTCACCTCAAACCTCAAACACTGACCCCCAGTCACCTCAAACACTAAACCCCACTCACCTCAAACACTGACAACACTCTCTTCAAATCCCAAACACTGACCCCCACTCACCTCAAACCTCAAACACTGACTGCACTCACCTCCAACCCCAAACTCTGAACCCACTCACCCCAAACACCAAACACTGACCCCACTCACCTCAAACCACAAACACTAACCCCACTCACCTCCAACCCCAAACACTGAACCCACTCACCCCAAACCCCACTGACCTCACTCACCTCAAACCACAAACACTGACCCCACTCACCTCCAACCCCAAACACTGAACCCACTCACCCCAAACCCCACTGACCTCACTCACCTCAAACCACAAACACTGACCCGCATTCACCTCAAACCTCAAACACTGACCCCACTCACCTCAAACCAAATACTGATACCCACTCACCCCAAACACTGACCCCACTCACCTCAAACACTGACCCTGTCACCTCAAACATCAAACACTGATCTCCACTCACCTCAAAACATCAAACACTGGCCCCACTCACCTCAAACCTCAAACACTGACCCCACTCACCTCAAACCAAATACTGATACCCACTCACCCCAAACACTGACCCCACTCACCTCAAACACTGACCCTGTCACCTCAAACATCAAACACTGCTCTCCACTCACCTCAAAACATCAAACACTGGCCCCACTCACCTCAAACCACAAACACTGACCCCCACTCACCTCAAACACTGACCACCACTCACCTCAAACCTCAAACAGTGACCCCCCCACTCACCTCAAACATCAAACACTGACCCCCACTCACCTTAAACGCTGACCCCCACTCACCTCAAACCACGAACACTGACCCCCTATCACCTCAAACCTCACACACCGAACCCCACTCACCTTAAACACTGACCCCCACTCACCTCAAACCCCAAACACTGAACCTCAGTCACCTCAAACTGCAAACACTGACCCTCACTCACCTCAAACTGCAAACACTGACCCCACTCACCTCAAACCTCAAACACTGTCCCCACTGACCTGAAACCTCAAACCCTGACCCCCACTCACCTCAAAACACACTGACCTCAATCACCTCAAACACTGACCCCACTCACCTCAAACCCCAAACACCGATCCCGCACTCACCTCAAATAGTGACCCCCACTCACCTCAAACACTGACCCACACTCACCTCAAACACTGACCCCCACTCACCTCAAACATCAAACACTGACCTCCACTCACCTCAAACCCCAAACACTGACTCCAGTCACCTCAAACCCCAAACACTGATCACCCGCTCACCTCAAACACTGACACCCACTCACTTCAAACACTGACTCACACTCACCTCAAACACTGATCCCACTCACCTCACTGACCCCACTGACCTCAAACCCCAAACACTGATCCCCACTCACCTCAAACACTGACCCACACTCACCTCAAACCCCAAACACTGATCCCCACTCACCTCAAACCACAGACACTGACCCCCACTAACCTCAAACTGCAAACACTGACCCCACTCATCTCAAACACTGTCCCCACTCACCTCAAACACTAACCATCACTCACGTCAAACACTGACCTCCACTCACCTCAAACCTCAAACCCTGACTCCCACTCACCTCAGTGACACCCACTCACCTCAAACCACAAACACTGACCCTCACTCACCTCAAAACTCAAACACTGACCCCCACTCACCTTAAACACTGACCCCACTCACTTCAAACACTGATCCCCAGTCATTTCAAACACTGAACCCCAGTCACCTCAAACACTGACCACACACTCACCTCAAACACTGACCCCCACTCACGTCAAACCACGAACACTGACCCCCCAGTCACCTCAAACCTGATACACGGAACCCCACTCACCTCAAACCTCAAACACCGATCCCGCACTCACCTCAAATAGTGACCCCCACTCACCTCAAACACTGACCCACACTCACCTCAAACACTGACCCCCACTCACCTCAAACACTGACCCCCACTCACCTCAAACTGCAAACACTGACCCCACTCACCTCAAACACTAACCATCACTCACCTCAAACACTGACCTCCACTCACCTCAAACTGCAAAAACTGACCCCACTCACCTCAAACACTAACCATCATTCACCTCAAACACTGACCTCCACTCACCTCAAACCCTGACCCTCACTCACCACAGTAACACCCACTCACCTCAAACCACAAACACTGATCCCCACTCACCTGAAACGACAAACACTGACCCCACTCACCTCAAACACTGACCCACACTCACCTCAAACACTGACCCCCACTCACCTCAAACCACAAACACTGACTCTCACTCACCTCAAAGCTCACTGACCCCCACTCACCTTAAACACTGACCCCACTCACTTCAAACACTGATCCCCACTCACCTTAAACCACAAACACTGACCCCACTCACCTCAGACCCCCACTCACCTCAGACTCCCACTCACCTCAAACCCCAAACACTGACCCCCACTCACCTGAAACCACAAACACTGACCCCACTCACCTCAAACACTGACCTCCACTCACTTCAAACAGACCCCCCCACTCACCTCAAACCACAAACACTAACCCCCACTCACCTTAAACATCAAACACTGACCCCACTCACCTCAGACCCCCACTCACCTCAAACCCCAAACACTGATCACACACTCACCTCAAACCCCAAACACTGACCCCCACTCACCTCAAACATCAAACACTAACCCCCACTCACCTCAAACCCAAAACACTGAACTCACTCACCTCAAACACCGACTCCCACTCTCCTCAAACCACACTGACGCCACTCACCTCAAATAATTACCCCCACTCACCTCAAACACTGACCCACACTCACCTCAAACACTGACCCCCACTCACCTCAAACCACACTGACCCCACTGACCTCAAACCCCAAACACTGATCACACACTCACCTCAAACACTGACCCCCACTCACCTCAAACCCAAAACACTGAACTCACTCACCTCAAACACCGACTCCCACTCTCCTCAAACCACACTGACGCCACTCATCTCAAACCCCAAACACTGATCCCCCACTCACCTCAAACAGTGACCCCCCACTCACCTCAAACACTGACCCTCACTCACCTCAAACACTGACCCCCACTCACCTCAAACCACACTGACCCCACTGACCTCAAACCCCAAACACTGATCACACACTCACCTCAAACACTGAACCCCACTCACTTCAAACACAGACCCACACTCACCTCAATCCCCAAACACTGACCCCACTCACCTCAAACACTGACCCCCACTCACCTCAAACTGTAAATACTGACCCTACTCACCTCAAACACTAACCATCACTCACCTCAAACATTGACCTCCACTCACCTCAAACTGCAAACACTGACCCCACTCACCTCAAACACTAACCATCATTCACCTCAAACACTGACCTCTACTCACCTCAAACCCTGACCCTCACTCACCACAGTAACACCCACTCACCTCAAACCACAAACACTGACCCCCACTCACCTGAAACGACAAACACTGACCCCACTCACCTCAAACACTGACCTCCACTCACCTCAAATAGACCCCCCCACTCACCTCAAACCACAAACACTAACCCCCACTCACCTTAAACATCAAACACTGACCCCACTCACCTCAAACACTGACCCCCACTCACCTTAAACCACAAACACTGACCCCACTCACCTCAGACTCCCACTCACCTCAAACCCCAAACACTGACCCCCACTCACCTGAAACCACAAACACTGACCCCACTCACCTCAAACACTGACCTCCACTCACTTCAAACAGACCCCCCCACTCACCTCAAACCACAAACACTAACCCCCACTCACCTTAAACATCAAACACTGACCCCACTCACCTCAGACCCCCACTCACCTCAAACCCCAAACACTGACCCCCACTCACCTCAAACCCCAAACACTGACCCCCACTCACCTCAAACATCAAACACTAACCCCCACTCACCTCAAACCCAAAACACTGAACTCACTCACCTCAAACACCGACTCCCACTCTCCTCAAACCACACTGACGCCACTCACCTCAAACACTGACCCACACTCACCTGAAACCACAAACAATGACCTACTCACCTCAAACACCGACCCCCCACTCACCTCAAACCACAGACACTGACCCCCACTCACGTCACTTACCCCCACTCACCTCAAACCTCAAAAACTCACCCCCACTCACCTCAAACACTGACCCCCACTCATCTCAAACACTGACCCACACTCACCTCAAACCACAAACACTGACCCCAACTCATCTCAAACCCCAAACACTGACCCACACTCACCTCAAACCTCAAACACTGACACCCACTCTTCTCAAACACTGACCCACACTCACCTCAAACCACAAACACTGACCCCAACTCATCTCAAACCCCAAACACTGACCCACACTCACCTCAAACCTCAAACACTGACACCCACTCATCTCAAACACTGACCCCCACTCACCTCAAACAACAAACAATAATCCCCCACTCACCTCAAACACTGACCCACACTCACCTCAAACCACAAACACTGATACTCACTCACCTCAAACACTGACCCCCACTCACCTCAAACCCCAAACACTGACCCACACTCACCTCAAACCTCAAACACTGACACCCACTCATCTCAAACACTGACCCACACTCACCTCAAACCACAAACACTGACCCTCATTCACCTCAAACCTTAAACACTGAACCCACTCACCACAAACCCCAATCACTGACCCCAACTCACGTCAAACACTAAACCCCACTCACCTCAAACCACAAACACTGACCCCCACTCACCTTAAACCTCAAACACTGACCCACACTCACCTCAAACCACGAACACTGACCACCTCTCACCTCAAACCACAAACACTGAACCCTCACTCAGCTCAAACACTGACGCCCACTCACCTTAAACACGGACCCACACTCACCTCAAACACTGACCCACAGTCACCTCAAACCTCAAACACAGACCCCCCACTCATCTCAAATCACAAACACTGACCCCAGTCACCTCCAATCCCAATCATTGACCCTCACTGACCCCACTCACCTCAAACACTGAACCCCACTTACCTCAAACCACAAACACTGACCCCCACCCACCTCAAACCACATACACTGACCCCACTCACCTCAAACACTGACCCTGTCACCTCAAACATCAAACACTGCTCTCCACTCACCTCAAAACATCAAACACTGGCCCCACTCACCTCAAACCACAAACACTGACCCCCACTCACCTCAAACACTGACCACCACTCACCTCAAACTGCAAACACTGACCCCACTCACCTCAAACCTCAAACACTGTCCCCACTGACCTGAAACCTCAAACCCTGACCCCCACTCACCTCAAAACACACTGACCTCAATCACCTCAAACACTGACCCCACTCACCTCAAACCCCAAACACCGATCCCGCACTCACCTCAAATAGTGACCCCCACTCACCTCAAACACTGACCCACACTCACCTCAAACACTGACCCCCACTCACCTCAAACATCAAACACTGACCTCCACTCACCTCAAACCCCAAACACTGACTCCAGTCACCTCAAACCCCAAACACTGATCACCCGCTCACCTCAAACACTGACACCCACTCACTTCAAACACTGACTCACACTCACCTCAAACACTGATCCCACTCACCTCACTGACCCCACTGACCTCAAACCCCAAACACTGATCCCCACTCACCTCAAACACTGACCCACACTCACCTCAAACCCCAAACACTGATCCCCACTCACCTCAAACCACAGACACTGACCCCCACTAACCTCAAACTGCAAACACTGACCCCACTCATCTCAAACACTGTCCCCACTCACCTCAAACACTAACCATCACTCACGTCAAACACTGACCTCCACTCACCTCAAACCTCAAACCCTGACTCCCACTCACCTCAGTGACACCCACTCACCTCAAACCACAAACACTGACCCTCACTCACCTCAAAACTCAAACACTGACCCCCACTCACCTTAAACACTGACCCCACTCACTTCAAACACTGATCCCCAGTCATTTCAAACACTGAACCCCAGTCACCTCAAACACTGACCACACACTCACCTCAAACACTGACCCCCACTCACGTCAAACCACGAACACTGACCCCCCAGTCACCTCAAACCTGATACACGGAACCCCACTCACCTCAAACCTCAAACACCGATCCCGCACTCACCTCAAATAGTGACCCCCACTCACCTCAAACACTGACCCACACTCACCTCAAACACTGACCCCCACTCACCTCAAACACTGACCCCCACTCACCTCAAACTGCAAACACTGACCCCACTCACCTCAAACACTAACCATCACTCACCTCAAACACTGACCTCCACTCACCTCAAACTGCAAAAACTGACCCCACTCACCTCAAACACTAACCATCATTCACCTCAAACACTGACCTCCACTCACCTCAAACCCTGACCCTCACTCACCACAGTAACACCCACTCACCTCAAACCACAAACACTGATCCCCACTCACCTGAAACGACAAACACTGACCCCACTCACCTCAAACACTGACCCACACTCACCTCAAACACTGACCCCCACTCACCTCAAACCACAAACACTGACTCTCACTCACCTCAAAGCTCACTGACCCCCACTCACCTTAAACACTGACCCCACTCACTTCAAACACTGATCCCCACTCACCTTAAACCACAAACACTGACCCCACTCACCTCAGACCCCCACTCACCTCAGACTCCCACTCACCTCAAACCCCAAACACTGACCCCCACTCACCTGAAACCACAAACACTGACCCCACTCACCTCAAACACTGACCTCCACTCACTTCAAACAGACCCCCCCACTCACCTCAAACCACAAACACTAACCCCCACTCACCTTAAACATCAAACACTGACCCCACTCACCTCAGACCCCCACTCACCTCAAACCCCAAACACTGATCACACACTCACCTCAAACCCCAAACACTGACCCCCACTCACCTCAAACATCAAACACTAACCCCCACTCACCTCAAACCCAAAACACTGAACTCACTCACCTCAAACACCGACTCCCACTCTCCTCAAACCACACTGACGCCACTCACCTCAAATAATTACCCCCACTCACCTCAAACACTGACCCACACTCACCTCAAACACTGACCCCCACTCACCTCAAACCACACTGACCCCACTGACCTCAAACCCCAAACACTGATCACACACTCACCTCAAACACTGAACCCCACTCACTTCAAACACTGACCCCCACTCACCTCAAACCCAAAACACTGAACTCACTCACCTCAAACACCGACTCCCACTCTCCTCAAACCACACTGACGCCACTCATCTCAAACCCCAAACACTGATCCCCCACTCACCTCAAACAGTGACCCCCCACTCACCTCAAACACTGACCCTCACTCACCTCAAACACTGACCCCCACTCACCTCAAACCACACTGACCCCACTGACCTCAAACCCCAAACACTGATCACACACTCACCTCAAACACTGAACCCCACTCACTTCAAACACAGACCCACACTCACCTCAATCCCCAAACACTGACCCCACTCACCTCAAACACTGACCCCCACTCACCTCAAACTGTAAATACTGACCCTACTCACCTCAAACACTAACCATCACTCACCTCAAACATTGACCTCCACTCACCTCAAACTGCAAACACTGACCCCACTCACCTCAAACACTAACCATCATTCACCTCAAACACTGACCTCTACTCACCTCAAACCCTGACCCTCACTCACCACAGTAACACCCACTCACCTCAAACCACAAACACTGACCCCCACTCACCTGAAACGACAAACACTGACCCCACTCACCTCAAACACTGACCTCCACTCACCTCAAATAGACCCCCCCACTCACCTCAAACCACAAACACTAACCCCCACTCACCTTAAACATCAAACACTGACCCCACTCACCTCAAACACTGACCCCCACTCACCTTAAACCACAAACACTGACCCCACTCACCTCAGACTCCCACTCACCTCAAACCCCAAACACTGACCCCCACTCACCTGAAACCACAAACACTGACCCCACTCACCTCAAACACTGACCTCCACTCACTTCAAACAGACCCCCCCACTCACCTCAAACCACAAACACTAACCCCCACTCACCTTAAACATCAAACACTGACCCCACTCACCTCAGACCCCCACTCACCTCAAACCCCAAACACTGACCCCCACTCACCTCAAACCCCAAACACTGACCCCCACTCACCTCAAACATCAAACACTAACCCCCACTCACCTCAAACCCAAAACACTGAACTCACTCACCTCAAACACCGACTCCCACTCTCCTCAAACCACACTGACGCCACTCACCTCAAACACTGACCCACACTCACCTGAAACCACAAACAATGACCTACTCACCTCAAACACCGACCCCCCACTCACCTCAAACCACAGACACTGACCCCCACTCACGTCACTTACCCCCACTCACCTCAAACCTCAAAAACTCACCCCCACTCACCTCAAACACTGACCCCCACTCATCTCAAACACTGACCCACACTCACCTCAAACCACAAACACTGACCCCAACTCATCTCAAACCCCAAACACTGACCCACACTCACCTCAAACCTCAAACACTGACACCCACTCTTCTCAAACACTGACCCACACTCACCTCAAACCACAAACACTGACCCCAACTCATCTCAAACCCCAAACACTGACCCACACTCACCTCAAACCTCAAACACTGACACCCACTCATCTCAAACACTGACCCCCACTCACCTCAAACAACAAACAATAATCCCCCACTCACCTCAAACACTGACCCACACTCACCTCAAACCACAAACACTGATACTCACTCACCTCAAACACTGACCCCCACTCACCTCAAACCCCAAACACTGACCCACACTCACCTCAAACCTCAAACACTGACACCCACTCATCTCAAACACTGACCCACACTCACCTCAAACCACAAACACTGACCCTCATTCACCTCAAACCTTAAACACTGAACCCACTCACCACAAACCCCAATCACTGACCCCAACTCACGTCAAACACTAAACCCCACTCACCTCAAACCACAAACACTGACCCCCACTCACCTTAAACCTCAAACACTGACCCACACTCACCTCAAACCACGAACACTGACCACCTCTCACCTCAAACCACAAACACTGAACCCTCACTCAGCTCAAACACTGACGCCCACTCACCTTAAACACGGACCCACACTCACCTCAAACACTGACCCACAGTCACCTCAAACCTCAAACACAGACCCCCCACTCATCTCAAATCACAAACACTGACCCCAGTCACCTCCAATCCCAATCATTGACCCTCACTGACCCCACTCACCTCAAACACTGAACCCCACTTACCTCAAACCACAAACACTGACCCCCACCCACCTCAAACCACATACACTGACCCCACTCACCTCAAACACTGACCCTGTCACCTCAAACATCAAACACTGCTCTCCACTCACCTCAAAACATCAAACACTGGCCCCACTCACCTCAAACCACAAACACTGACCCCCACTCACCTCAAACACTGACCACCACTCACCTCAAACCTCAAACAGTGACCCCCCCACTCACCTCAAACATCAAACACTGACCCCCACTCACCTTAAACGCTGACCCCCACTCACCTCAAACCACGAACACTGACCCCCTATCACCTCAAACCTCACACACCGAACCCCACTCACCTTAAACACTGACCCCCACTCACCTCAAACCCCAAACACTGAACCTCAGTCACCTCAAACTGCAAACACTGACCCTCACTCACCTCAAACTGCAAACACTGACCCCACTCACCTCAAACCTCAAACACTGTCCCCACTGACCTGAAACCTCAAACCCTGACCCCCACTCACCTCAAAACACACTGACCTCAATCACCTCAAACACTGACCCCACTCACCTCAAACCCCAAACACCGATCCCGCACTCACCTCAAATAGTGACCCCCACTCACCTCAAACACTGACCCACACTCACCTCAAACACTGACCCCCACTCACCTCAAACATCAAACACTGACCTCCACTCACCTCAAACCCCAAACACTGACTCCAGTCACCTCAAACCCCAAACACTGATCACCCGCTCACCTCAAACACTGACACCCACTCACTTCAAACACTGACTCACACTCACCTCAAACACTGATCCCACTCACCTCACTGACCCCACTGACCTCAAACCCCAAACACTGATCCCCACTCACCTCAAACACTGACCCACACTCACCTCAAACCCCAAACACTGATCCCCACTCACCTCAAACCACAGACACTGACCCCCACTAACCTCAAACTGCAAACACTGACCTCACTCATCTCAAACACTGTCCCCACTCACCTCAAACACTAACCATCACTCACGTCAAACACTGACCTCCACTCACCTCAAACCTCAAACCCTGACTCCCACTCACCTCAGTGACACCCACTCACCTCAAACCACAAACACTGACCCTCACTCACCTCAAAACTCAAACACTGACCCCCACTCACCTTAAACACTGACCCCACTCACTTCAAACACTGATCCCCAGTCATTTCAAACACTGAACCCCAGTCACCTCAAACACTGACCACACACTCACCTCAAACACTGACCCCCACTCACGTCAAACCACGAACACTGACCCCCCAGTCACCTCAAACCTGATACACGGAACCCCACTCACCTCAAACCTCAAACACCGATCCCGCACTCACCTCAAATAGTGACCCCCACTCACCTCAAACACTGACCCACACTCACCTCAAACACTGACCCCCACTCACCTCAAACACTGACCCCCACTCACCTCAAACTGCAAACACTGACCCCACTCACCTCAAACACTAACCATCACTCACCTCAAACACTGACCTCCACTCACCTCAAACTGCAAAAACTGACCCCACTCACCTCAAACACTAACCATCATTCACCTCAAACACTGACCTCCACTCACCTCAAACCCTGACCCTCACTCACCACAGTAACACCCACTCACCTCAAACCACAAACACTGATCCCCACTCACCTGAAACGACAAACACTGACCCCACTCACCTCAAACACTGACCCACACTCACCTCAAACACTGACCCCCACTCACCTCAAACCACAAACACTGACTCTCACTCACCTCAAAGCTCACTGACCCCCACTCACCTTAAACACTGACCCCACTCACTTCAAACACTGATCCCCACTCACCTTAAACCACAAACACTGACCCCACTCACCTCAGACCCCCACTCACCTCAGACTCCCACTCACCTCAAACCCCAAACACTGACCCCCACTCACCTGAAACCACAAACACTGACCCCACTCACCTCAAACACTGACCTCCACTCACTTCAAACAGACCCCCCCACTCACCTCAAACCACAAACACTAACCCCCACTCACCTTAAACATCAAACACTGACCCCACTCACCTCAGACCCCCACTCACCTCAAACCCCAAACACTGATCACACACTCACCTCAAACCCCAAACACTGACCCCCACTCACCTCAAACATCAAACACTAACCCCCACTCACCTCAAACCCAAAACACTGAACTCACTCACCTCAAACACCGACTCCCACTCTCCTCAAACCACACTGACGCCACTCACCTCAAATAATTACCCCCACTCACCTCAAACACTGACCCACACTCACCTCAAACACTGACCCCCACTCACCTCAAACCACACTGACCCCACTGACCTCAAACCCCAAACACTGATCACACACTCACCTCAAACACTGAACCCCACTCACTTCAAACACTGACCCCCACTCACCTCAAACCCAAAACACTGAACTCACTCACCTCAAACACCGACTCCCACTCTCCTCAAACCACACTGACGCCACTCATCTCAAACCCCAAACACTGATCCCCCACTCACCTCAAACAGTGACCCCCCACTCACCTCAAACACTGACCCTCACTCACCTCAAACACTGACCCCCACTCACCTCAAACCACACTGACCCCACTGACCTCAAACCCCAAACACTGATCACACACTCACCTCAAACACTGAACCCCACTCACTTCAAACACAGACCCACACTCACCTCAATCCCCAAACACTGACCCCACTCACCTCAAACACTGACCCCCACTCACCTCAAACTGTAAATACTGACCCTACTCACCTCAAACACTAACCATCACTCACCTCAAACATTGACCTCCACTCACCTCAAACTGCAAACACTGACCCCACTCACCTCAAACACTAACCATCATTCACCTCAAACACTGACCTCTACTCACCTCAAACCCTGACCCTCACTCACCACAGTAACACCCACTCACCTCAAACCACAAACACTGACCCCCACTCACCTGAAACGACAAACACTGACCCCACTCACCTCAAACACTGACCTCCACTCACCTCAAATAGACCCCCCCACTCACCTCAAACCACAAACACTAACCCCCACTCACCTTAAACATCAAACACTGACCCCACTCACCTCAAACACTGACCCCCACTCACCTTAAACCACAAACACTGACCCCACTCACCTCAGACTCCCACTCACCTCAAACCCCAAACACTGACCCCCACTCACCTGAAACCACAAACACTGACCCCACTCACCTCAAACACTGACCTCCACTCACTTCAAACAGACCCCCCCACTCACCTCAAACCACAAACACTAACCCCCACTCACCTTAAACATCAAACACTGACCCCACTCACCTCAGACCCCCACTCACCTCAAACCCCAAACACTGACCCCCACTCACCTCAAACCCCAAACACTGACCCCCACTCACCTCAAACATCAAACACTAACCCCCACTCACCTCAAACCCAAAACACTGAACTCACTCACCTCAAACACCGACTCCCACTCTCCTCAAACCACACTGACGCCACTCACCTCAAACACTGACCCACACTCACCTGAAACCACAAACAATGACCTACTCACCTCAAACACCGACCCCCCACTCACCTCAAACCACAGACACTGACCCCCACTCACGTCACTTACCCCCACTCACCTCAAACCTCAAAAACTCACCCCCACTCACCTCAAACACTGACCCCCACTCATCTCAAACACTGACCCACACTCACCTCAAACCACAAACACTGACCCCAACTCATCTCAAACCCCAAACACTGACCCACACTCACCTCAAACCTCAAACACTGACACCCACTCTTCTCAAACACTGACCCACACTCACCTCAAACCACAAACACTGACCCCAACTCATCTCAAACCCCAAACACTGACCCACACTCACCTCAAACCTCAAACACTGACACCCACTCATCTCAAACACTGACCCCCACTCACCTCAAACAACAAACAATAATCCCCCACTCACCTCAAACACTGACCCACACTCACCTCAAACCACAAACACTGATACTCACTCACCTCAAACACTGACCCCCACTCACCTCAAACCCCAAACACTGACCCACACTCACCTCAAACCTCAAACACTGACACCCACTCATCTCAAACACTGACCCACACTCACCTCAAACCACAAACACTGACCCTCATTCACCTCAAACCTTAAACACTGAACCCACTCACCACAAACCCCAATCACTGACCCCAACTCACGTCAAACACTAAACCCCACTCACCTCAAACCACAAACACTGACCCCCACTCACCTTAAACCTCAAACACTGACCCACACTCACCTCAAACCACGAACACTGACCACCTCTCACCTCAAACCACAAACACTGAACCCTCACTCAGCTCAAACACTGACGCCCACTCACCTTAAACACGGACCCACACTCACCTCAAACACTGACCCACAGTCACCTCAAACCTCAAACACAGACCCCCCACTCATCTCAAATCACAAACACTGACCCCAGTCACCTCCAATCCCAATCATTGACCCTCACTGACCCCACTCACCTCAAACACTGAACCCCACTTACCTCAAACCACAAACACTGACCCCCACCCACCTCAAACCACATACACTGACCCCCACTCACCTCAAACACTGACCCCCACTCACCTCAAACCCCAAACACTGAACCCCACTCACCTCAAACACTGACCCCCACTCACTTCAAACCACAAACACTGACCCCCACTCACCTCAAACACCAAACACTGACCCCCCACTCACCTCAAACACTGACCCCCCACTCACCGCAAACCTCAAACACTAACCTCCACTCACCTCAATCACTGACCCCCACTCACCTCAAACAACAAACGATAATCCCACACTCACCTCAAACACTGACCCACACTCACCTCAAACACTGACCCACACTCACCTCAAACCAGAAACACTGATACTCACTCACCTCAAACACTGACCCCCACTCACCTCAAACACTGACCCACACTCACCTCAAACCAGAAACACTGATACTCACTCACCTCAAACACTGACCCCCACTCACCTCAAACCCCAAACACTGACCCCCACTCACCTCAAACACTGACCCCCCACTCAACTCAAACCTCAAACACTGATCCCCACTCACCGCAAACCTCAAACACTAACCTCCACTCACCTCAATCACTGACCCCCACTCACCTCAAACAACAATAATCCCCCACTCACCTCAAACACTGACCCACACTCACCTCAAACACTGACCCACACTCACCTCAAACCAGAAACACTGATACTCACTCACCTCAAACACTGACCCCCACTCACCTCAAACCCCAAACACTGACCCACACTCACCTCAAACACTGACACCCACTCATCTCAAACACTGACCCACACTCACCTCAAACCACATACACTGACCCCCCAGTCACCTCAAACACTAAACCCCACTGACCTCAAACACTGACAACACTCTCTTCAAACCCCAAACACTGATCCCAACTCACCTCAAACCTCAAACACTGACCAACACTCACCTGAAACCACAAACACTGACTCCCACTCACCTCCAACCACAAACACTGACCCCACTCACCTCCAACCCCAAACACTGAACCCACTCACCCCAAACCCCAAACACTGACCCCACTCCCCTCAAATCCCAAACGCTGATCGCCACTCACCTCAAATCACAGACACTGACCCCACTCACCTCAAACACTGACCCACACTCACCTCAAACACTGACCCCCACTCACCTCAAACCACAAACACTGACTCTCACTCACCTCAAAGCTCACTGACCCCCACTCACCTTAAACACTGACCCCACTCACTTCAAACACTGATCCCCAGTCATTTCAAACACTGAACCCCAGTCACCTCAAACACTGACCACACACTCACCTCAAGCACTGACCCCCACTCACGTCAAACCACGAACACTGACCCCCCAGTCACCTCAAACCTGATACACGGAACCCCACTCACCTCAAAACTCAAACACTGACCCCACTCACCTCAAACACTGACCCCCACTCAC